>NC_135330.1:92499134-92799134 GCF_023851605.1 Tamandua tetradactyla | reverse complement strand
TCAGTCAATTCCCTGTGAGGAACTCTCAAAGAGGCCACAGTTCTGATCTGTGAAAGAGAAAGTAATGTAACAGGAGTATAAACCATGGGCATTTGGGCCACTTCTTCATGTAACTTACCTATGCCTTCCAAAGCTGCTTTGGCCCTATCTCATATATACCATTTCCATTTTACAATGGAGTGCAGTTGCTCATGCCCAACTTTATGGCTTGGTGGGTCAGACAACACCCAGCTCATGATAGGCAACTCAGGTCTCATGGTAACTTTGTGTCCCATGGTAAAGCATTCAATCTTTACTAAATAGCAGGCCAAAAGCTGTTTCTCAAAAGGAGAGTAGTTACCTGCAGCACATGGTAAGGCTTTGCTCCAAAATCCTAAGGGTCTGCATTGTGATTCTCCTATAGGGGGCTGCCAAAAGCTCCAGACAGCACCTCTATTTGCCACTGACACTTCCAACACCATTGGATCTGCTAGATCATATGGCCCAAGTTGCAGAACAGCTTTTACAGTAGACTGGACCTGTTGCAGAGCCTCCTCTTTTTCAGGTCCTACTCCAAATTAACAACTTTTCTGGTCACTTGATACATAGGCTGGAGTAGCACACCCAAATGAGGAATATGTTGTTGCCAAGATCTAAAGACACCAACTAGGCATTGTTCCTCTTTTTTATCTATAGGATGGGCCAGATGCAGCAATTTATTCTTCGCATTAGAAGAAATATTCCAACATGCCTCACACCACTGGACACCTAGAAATTTCACTGAGATGGGAGACCCCTGTATTATTGCTGGATTTATCTCTCAGCTTCTCACATGGAAATGCCTTACCAGTAAGTCTAGAGTAATTGCTACTTCTTGCTCACTAGGTCCAATCAACATGATATCATCAATATAATGGACCAGTGTGATGTCTTGTGGGAAGGAAAAATGATCAAGGTCCCTGCCAGCAAGACTATGACATAGGACTGGAGAGTTGATACCCTCCTGAGGTAGGACAGTGAAAGTATATCACTGACTTTGCCAGCTGAAACCAAACTGTTTCTGGTGTTCCTTACTAATAGTTATTGTGAAAAAAAGCATTTGCCAGGTCAAGAGCTGCATACCAGGCACCAGGGAATGTATTGATTTGCTCAAGCAATGATGCCACAATATGTTGATTTGCTGCTGCAATTGGAGCTACCACCTGGTTGAGTTTATGATAATCCACTGTCCTCCTCCAAGACTCATCTGTTTTCTGCACAAGACAAATATGAGAGTTGAGTGGGCATGTGGTGGAAATCACCACCCTTGCATCCTTCAAGTACTTAAGAGTGGCAATAATCTCTGCAATCTCTCCAGGAATCAGGTATTGCTTATGATGTATTATTCTGCTCAGTAGGGACAGTTCTAGTGGTTTCCACTTGGCCTTTCCCACCATAATAGCTCTCACTGCACAAGTTAGAGAGCCAATGTTGGGATTCTGCCAGTTGCTCATTATGTCTATACCAATTATACATTCTGGAACTGGGGAAATAACTACAAAATGGGTCTGGGGTCCCACTAGACCCACTGTGAGCTGGACCTGAGCTAAAACTCCATTGATCACCTGGAATCCATAAGCCCCCACTCTGACTGGTGGACCAGAGTGAACTTTTCAGTCCCCTGGAACTAATATCTCTTCTGAACCAGTGTCTAATGATCCCAAAGTATCTGATAATTTCCTTTTCCCCAATGCACAGTTACCCTGGTGAAATGCCATTGGTCACCTTGAGGAAGGCTTGGAGGAAGATTAACAGTATAAATTTGTGGCAGTGAAACAAGGTTCTTCCCCAAAAGTGGCCTGGTCTCCCTTTCATTCAAGAGGCTCTGGGTCTGTCTCAAGTCTGGAAATTGATTAAGGGGCCGTGACTCTGTTTTTTTGTAATTCAGGTTAGACTTCTGTTCACTTGAACTAGAACTCTTTTGTTTATACAGATCAAACAAGAATTTCATAGACTGTCCTTCAATTGTATTTCTTGGTACACCATAATTTACTAGCCAATTCCATAAATCTCTGTGAGTCATATAATTTTGATGCGTATTTTGAGTTGCTCTCTGTTATAACAGCCAAATCTACTCTGTCTTTGGTGATTAAGTGCTGCCACTTGGCTTCTGCCAACTCGGGATCTGGTCATCCACATTGTGTTTAAGGATTGCAGCTCTGACAGCAGTTCCTACAGTAATATCTGACCTACAGAGAAGTGCAACCACAGAGCTTTTCAGGGAGGATGGTGCTAGTCTCACAAATTTATTTTTCACTATTCTGGTAAAAGGTGAATCCTCTGGAAATTCCTGGGGTGTAAGAGCAGACTTTGCATGATAAATCCACTCTAACATTCCAATCTCTCTAAGGCTCTGAATCCTCTCATCTCCATTTTACCAGGGCAGTTCTAGTTTTTCAATTTCGTGTAGCATTTGTCACTTTTGATCCATGTTTCAAGCAACCATCCAAACAAACTGTTAATACCTTTTCTAACCCCTTGAGCTACAACATTGAACACAGAATCTCTGCTTAGTGGGCCTGTATCAAGAAATTCAGCCTGATACAGCCTTATATTCCTCCCATCATTTTCCCACACCCTTAAAATCCATTGCCACACATATTCCCCTGTACTCTGTCCATATCAATTGGAATTCATTACTGAGCTGATTTAGGAAATCAAACTTGTGGATTTTTAGAAACCTTGGGGTCAAATTTATGCAATCTTTTCATACGTTCCTTTTGTAACTATTGTGATTTATATATTAATGAAAGTATAATGCAGGTCATTTACACAAAAAAAGTTTGTGGTTTATCAAGTCATTAATTGCATATGGTGTGAAAATAATTAATCAAAACAAATCTTAACATTATAATTTGGAAGAGAATTATGTATGTACAAATAAAGGATTTACATTTCAGTCATCAGGATTCTTTTGAAACCATTCAACACTACAATTATGATGAGAAAATGTAGGTTGCATCTAGTAGAGACAATTGTACTGTTCAGTATAATCCGAAATATTTTAGATTTTCTTCAGAAAAGTGAGTGATGTTTGAGGGCCAATCATGTTGTAACTATGATATCACATAGCTGATATCACACATCGATTATTGCCATATTGCAATTTCATCATTGTACATACACACAGGTGATATGTTAGTGAACTTTAGTAACCTATCATGGAAAGTACAAAAGAGAGTATTACTGGCAAAAAATCACAATTCAATGGCTTTGCAAATTATTCTGTATATGTGTAAAAACCTTAGCCAACAACACATCATTTGATTATTACATCATGAAAGACCCCTTATATATTTATTTCAGAAATAAAAGGATTAGTATATCAGATTAAAAAGACAAGGTTTTTTCTTACATCGTTTATTTTTTAATAATGACAGAAAGAAAAAATAACTGCAAACAACCTAAAGTCTGTCAATCAAGGAATGGCTAGATTCCAATTTTGATGTCTACTACATGCTTCAATGCTGTTTTTAAAAATGAAAAAAATAAATTTATTGAGCAAAAATTTCATGAAGAATTCTCAGCAAATTAAATCAAGTTGTAGGAAAATTGATTTAGTATAGGAATTTTTAAAGTGCATCCTATAAGGATAATATTGGAGTGCTATCAAGATTATTTAGCTTTACTTATGGTTAGTAAAAATGAAGGGGGTGATAAAATTTGGGGAAGAAAAAAAATAGATGACCAAAAGAGAGGCACTGAATATCTGGGGCTACTCTGCCCTAGGTCATCTCAAGTTCTGCAGGATGTATTGCAGTGACCTTGCCTCCAGCAGAGCCCACTGGCCCAGATCACCTACCACCAAAAGAAGATCTCTGCCTCTGGGGATGAAAGACCTCAACCTTTCCACAAGTTGAAGCTGCAAGGTATTGGGTACCAGCAAGATGACTTCCTACAAAGAGTCTGTGATGGTACAAATCAATGGGGCTCCTGCAGGAAACAGGGAAACTAACATGGTGGAACTGGCTGAACTAGGACCTCCCTTAGAAAAGAAGTGCAAATGGGTAGCCTCCAACTCAACCAAAGCTGAAAAAAGGCAAATATGCTCAGAACCCCAAGAAGGAAAATGTGCCCAATGCTAGTATTGACACCTCCCCTGCAAACCCACCATTCCATGGATGAAGATGGAAAGATTTGGTTATAAGGCCTGGGAGTGAAGTTGGAGGGTCACCCATATGATGTACTACCAGACTGGCTGACGGACAATGATTACATCCTACATGGCTAGATAACACATGTCTGCTTTCCAAACTTTCTTCAGGAGCATCTCCCACATCCTCATTGAAACTGGCGACATCTAGACCCACCTGCTTGAAATCCTACTGTTTCTCTTTTTTTGAATCTTGACCACGCTGACACCAAATCTGTACTTCAGGGCCCCTGTACAGGAGTAGGTAGTTTGTGAGATGTCCTTTTGGGATGCAGTGATCTGCTTCAGTTTCTTCTGGCTCTTTCACATTATCTCTTGTCTTCAGAGGAAATCTCTCAGACTTTAAAAAAATGGACTATTCAGAGATTTCTCTACTGATTATTGGGAGCTTTGTTTGCTGACTCTATTACTCTTTCTACTGCTTCACACAGCCATGGCTCCTATACCTCTCCATCATGTGTGTCCTGAGAGTTTTGGTCATCATTGTGGCACAGTGGGACAATTTTGCCATCCTAAGCACAGGTAGAGAAGAACAGGAATATTCATAGGACTTGACTTGAGTGACATCATGCCTACCTTGCACTATGAAACTGCTAAGGACATTTGTCAAAGCCACGTTGAGAGAGGATGGCTGGGTCTTCTTCATGACTGTGATGTACACTACCATATCTGTCCTTTATACTGCTCAGATAAGAGAGGGTTTCTTTCCTGGAAAGATAGCATGTGACTCCAGTCTCATAATTTTCCACACTATGGTGGTGGCAATTATCTTGTACAGTTCTACAAGTTCTCCCATATTCAGGACTTCCCTTATGTCCTACAAGGTGGCTGTCCTGATGAGACCCTTCTATGAACCTACCCATTAGAGGGGTGGTAAAGAACTTCCTAAATGCTTTTAAAAATAACTTTTTTGCTGAAGTGAAAGAAAAAGTCTGAGTTGTCTGTTTCAAGAAGAAACCTCTTAGATAATTCTGTACCATTGTAACCTTAGCACACTTAAACACTCAAAGGGCAATGAAATTTCCATTTTCATATCCCTAGCCGGGGAGAAAAGGGATGGTCCAATTTAGGTATCTACCCCCTTGCAAGGTATCTACCATCCCCTCAAAGAGTTCTTTTAATTTCATATTGAGATTTTATCCACTATTTCAGTTTGTTAAAGCTGCCAGAATGCAATATAGCATAAATGGATTGGTATTTATAAAATGGATTTATTAAGTTACAAGTTACAATAACAAGCCTGTGAAAATGTCCAAATTAAGACATCAATATGAGAATACCTTCAATCAAGAAAGTTAACATCCAGATTCCTCTGTCATAAAAAAGGGACATGCAGCTGTCTTCTCCTGGCATCCTATTTCAAATGGCTCACTCATCTCCTATTTCCAGTAGTGTTCACTTTAATCATCTGTGACTCATAACTTAGTTTCTCTGGAGCAAATTCTAGGTTTCATGTCTTAACTTAGCATCTCTAAATGTCTGTGTCTTGGTTTCATTTCTATTTTCTGTCTCAACTCCCCAAGCATCTCCTAACATTTGCATTTCTCTGATGTCTGTATTGCTTTTGAGCTTATTCTCTCTTCATGAGCTCCTTTAAGGATTTAGTAAACTAACTAAGATCCACCTCAAATTAAAGGGGCCACAGCTCCATAGAACTAATCTAATCAAAAGTCATGGCCACAACTGGGTGGATCACATCTCCATGGAACCAATCTAATCAAAATATCATATTCTATAATAGGTCTTTTTCCACATGTTCAGATTGCGATTGGAAGAAATGGTTTTTTTGGAGTGCACAGTATTTCAAACCAGCACAGCTCCTTCTCCAACCATTTTGGGAAAAAAATATATGCTGTTAATCTTCAGAGATCCTGTTACTGAAAGAAAATGTCCCTCCTTTATGCCCATTCTTACTTTGTAAACTGGCTTATGACAAGCAATCGATTTTTGTAGCAGACTTGTCAAAAACAATTATAATCTGGTCCCATCTCTCTAGATCCCGAATCCAAATACACAGCAGCAAGAACAAAGTCACCAACTCTAATGTAGCCTGCAGATCATGGAAGTATGTCTAGGCTTCAAGGAGTTTTAATTTTTTTCTTGGCATAGTAATGTAAAATTAAAATGGGAAAAATAGTTAATATTGAATACTGAGCTTTGAAAAGAAAGCTGCTATCATTGTTATGTATCTTGATGCAAATACTACGTTGCTAATTAAAGAAAAAATGCAAAATGAAATACATGATCAAAATGTTAAATCTGAACTATATAATATAAAACATCACTGCAGAAAATAAAATTTAGTGATAATATTAAATATACTTGGGACGGGAGTTGAAGCTAAATGATGAATCAATTTGATTTGAATGTAAAATGCAATTTATATGCTTTTATTGTATTCAACTTATGTTTCTCATAAAGTAAAATCCAGTACAATAAATAAGGGGGAACAATAAGTGAAGACTGTGAAGCTGAGATCGAGAGAACATGGTTTGTGTTTTGATTTAATTCTTTACAATTTTTACTTCTAATTTTAGTAACAAGCATGATTAAATAACTATACATTTTAAAAATCTGGAAAATGCCAATTCAAACTAATGTGTATGGAAACAATTATTTTGTTGGGTGTGCAGGGTTCATGCAAGATAGCTTCTCTGTGTATACAAGCTCAAGAAGCAGAAAATAAAGATGTGAATAAGTCTCAATTAACCTGTGAGTGTAATCAGCCATCTTTAATTTGTATCATCACTACAGATTTTGAATACATAGATGCCACTCCAGTAGATAGACAGGTTAATCACTTACCTTGAGCTTGCAAACTGTAAATCAGCTTGTTTGTCCTGAGGCTCACATACACCAATAGAAGCTGTAGTATAAGGATCTGTAAACAGAGTGTAGAATTTACCCATGTCTGAACATTCTTGGCTGGCAGCTGAGTTTGACTGCCTGTAAAGCGAACTCAGAAAAGAATTTAGTAATGACAGAGGAAGGAATTCCTGATAAGAAGCAGGTTTCAGTAAACATCTGTTTTTTTTTATTAGGACTCCTGGCTATCTGTCCAGGTTTCATCTATGTACTTAGCACAAGCATAAGAGCTGGAAGAATTATTCAAGAGGATATGGAGAAATGGGAACACGTGCACATTTTATATTATTCCAAAACAGTGCAGATACTGTGGGAGACAATTTGGTCACCCCTCAAAAGTTAAACATAGAATTTCTATATGACCCACAAATCTACTAGGTACAAACACAACACAATTGAGCAAATATTTAGGACAAAGCAACAAAAGACACATAAAAATATTCATAGAAGTACTTTTCACAACAGACAAAGGATGGGAAAAAATGAGTTAAAAAAAGCTATCCAATATCTATTTATATTAGTCATTGCCTATTTTGTTCATACAATTTATTGGTTTGTATATGTACATACATGTCCATGTACACTTAAAAACTGAAATCAATGCTTTTGAGCTTAGTGTTCTTTTTATTGCTGTAATACAGCCACAAATCCTTAGATCATATTAACTTGTTTTATTTTAGATAGCTTAGATATTATTTTTGATATTATATTATGCTATGTTATTCAGTACTATGTAATATAATATAACATTACTATTACATTCAGCCATACACATATAGCTTAATTTTAATCTACATTAAAGCTAAATTTCTATTTTTGCTTATGAAATAGTGATATATTCCAAATATATTATTTTGTACTCCCTGCTATTTTACTAGAGTAGCTTTTCTGAAATTGAATATTTTAATTTCTCAAATTCTTTCAGTTCTTTGCAAAATATGTAATCATTATATATTTCTGATTATGTTTCTCTTTTAGTTCATTGTTGGGGATAATGTATATATTTGTACTTCTGTCATATTAGATTTAATTTATGAACAAATTAAGGTAAAATTCAAATTTAGATGTAAAAATCTGAACTTTTCTAGAATAGAGGCCCAATGCCTACTGGAGACTGGACCAAAAACAGAGGATGGTTAGCATTACACTAAATTTTACTTACATGTTTGTTATAAGAGCTACCTTATTTATCAGTTTATAAGTTAGGATTAGCACACTGTCTTTTTGAAGTCAAAGCAGAAAGTAAGGCTGTGCATAATAGTTGCATAAGTTTTATTTTTATAGCTTATTGAACTTGGTTGACAATTTTCTCTTGTTCTTAGTCCTTTTAACAATGTCACTAGGATGAGGAAAGTATTGAAAATAGGAAGATGCTTGGTTTGTTTGTTTGTTTGAGAAGTGGAAACATTTGAAATGATATATATATATATATATATATATATATCCCCAAATTTGTGTTGTGTTTAAGTTTTAAATTGATGTGAAAATGATATATTACTAGCGCTGACTGTATATTAATTCAATAGAATTTACCTTATCATCTTTTTATACTTCCCTCTTAATGAATGGCACCATTTCCGCATAGTAGAATTATCCTAGGGTAATTTTCTGAACATTTCTAGAATAGAGGCCCAATGCCTATATGCGACTGGACCAAAAACAGAGGATGGTCAGTATTACAATAAATTTTACTTACATGTTTGTTATAGGAGCTACCTTATTTATCTAAAATAATTGTTCCTGTTGACATGCTATTCTTTACCAATGTAATATTTCCAATCCACTGAAAATGTGTCAAATTTTTCCATTTTCTCCTGGTTCTTACAATAATTTTCTCCTGGTTCTTACAATAATTTTTATACAACACATTCTCCCATCACTATCACTTTTAATAAATCTTATGGTCTGTGCTGGTTTGAAATGAAGTATGTACCCTAGAAAAGCCATGTTTTAATTCTAATCCCCTTTTGTAAAGGCAGCCATTTTTTTCTAATCCTTATTCAGTATCATATGTTTGAAAGTGTAATTAGATCATCTCCTTGGAGATGTGATTTGATCAAGAGTGGTTGAATGCTGGATTAGGTAGAAATGTTTCTCTATGCATTTGGGTGGGTCTTGATTAGATTTTAGGGTCCTATAGAAGAAGAAACATTTTGGAGAATGGGAGATTTGGAAAGAGCAGAGAATGCTGTAGCACCATGAAGCAGAGTCCACCAGCCAGCAACCTTTGGAGATGAAGAAGGAAAATGCATCCTGGGGAGCTTAATGAAACACGAAGCCAGAAGAGAAAGCTACTGATGCTATCTTCACCATGTGGCTTTCCAGCTGAGGGAGAAACCCTGACCGTGTTTTCCATGTGCTCTCTCACTTGAGAGAGAGAGAGAGAGACTCTGAACTTCATCAGCCCTCTTGAATTAAGGTATCTTTCCCTGGATGTGTTTGATAGAACATTTCTATAGACTTGTTTTAATTGGGAAATTTTCTTGGCCTAAGAACTGTAAACTAGCAACTTATTAAATTCCTCTTTTTAAAAGCCATTCCATTTCTGGTATATTGCATTCCAGTAACTAGCTAACTTGAACATGGCCATTCCAATAAAATATCATACACTTCTATTTTTACTTTTCTCTGCTATCCAAGTCCACATATGTATTAGTTAGGATTCTCTAGAGAAACAGAATCAATGGGGAACACTCACAAATATAAAATTTATAAAAGTGCCTCACATCACTGCAGGAATGCAGAGGCCAAAATTCGCAGGGCAAGCTGTGAAGTCAGTGATTCTGATGGAAGGTCTGGACGAAGTCCACAGAAGAGTCTCACCAGTCAAAGCAGGAATAGAGCCTGTCTCTTCTGAATCCTCCTTAAATTGCTTCCTGTGCTTAGATTTAAGCATCACTTATTGCAGAAGAGTCTCCCCTTCAGCTGATTACAAATGGAATCAGCTGTGGAAGCAGCTGACATGATCATGATCCAAATCTATGAAATGGCCTCATTGCAACAGACAGGGCAGTACTTGTCCAACCAGACAAACAGGTACCACAACTTGGCCACGTTGACACATGAACCTGGCCATAACAATATACCCCTTGTCAAATTGGCAGCTGTCTATATCACCTTAAACCATACCCAATTTCCAAATGAAAAAATAAAACACACATCTTTTCTTTTGCCTAACAATACTAAACTGTCCTGCATATAACTGGAAAAACATTAAATCTCTCCAGAATAGGGAGCAACTCCTTGGACAACATTCATTCTTAAACTTGATATCTTATAACTTGAATACTATAACATGAAAAAAAAACGGCATTAAAGTCCTCATTTCTGTAACTGATCACGTGGTTGAACGTCATATTTATCACTACCTTCTTCCACTTCTCATTCCATGTTCCCTTTACCCTCAGCAAGCACTTTAGCTGGCGGTGGTTCTTTGCCAGGTGGGGTGACACAAACTTTCATCCATGAAGTTTCAGAGCCATTGGAATTCCTGCCTGGATTGGGTTATTGTAGTTTTCCATTGATTTTAATCACAGGGTATGGTGGTACTAAAAGATGCCCTAGGGGATCTCCTATATTCCAAGAAAACTTCTCTTTACCCCAATTATGTAGTTGCAGGCCTTCTTCCCCCTGATATTCAGGGTCAATCCCCCCGGACAATAATGTAATCCCCTTCTTGGCTTGTTGATCCAGTGGCATAAGTAGCCCAAAGTGACCAGGAGAAAGTCTTAGATTCCAGTTCAATGGAATCATTGTTGTTTCTCCGGGTGGAAGCATTGCCCATTTTGGCACTAAAACCTGTAGACCAGGCAAGCCCAGGATCGCAGGGACAGGAAGCAAAAATTTTCCTAGTGGATCACTAGGGGTATTAGTGAGTGGTGCCACTCCTATTTCCACCTCTTGGTTCCTGGGCAAATGGATCCTGGCTATGGGAGAAACAGCACCATACAGTGGATGCTGATTCAGAACATACACAGCTTCCTAGAGAATATTATCTCAGACTTTCAAGGTATTACCTTCCAGTTGGCACTGTAATTGAGTTTTCAAAAGGCCATTCCACATTCTATCAATCCAGATGCTTTGGGATAATGGGGAACATGGTGAGACCAGAGAATTTCATGAGCATGTGCCCATCCCCACACTTCATTTGCTGTGAAGTGTGTTCCTTGATCAGAAGCAATGCTATGTGTAATACCATGATGATGGATAAGGCATTCTTTAAGCCATGGATGGTAGTTTTGGCAGAAGCATTGTGCACAGGGAAAGCAAACCAACATCCAGTGTATATATCTATTCCAGTTAGAACAAATCGTTGCCCCTTCCATGAAGGGAGTGGTCCAATGTAATCAACCTGCCACCATGTAGATGGCTGGTCACCTCAGGGAATGGTGCCATATTGGGAATTGAGTGTAGGTTTCTGTTGCTGGTTGATTGGGCACTCAGCAGTGGTTGTATCCAGGTCAGCCTTGGTGAGTGGAAGTCCATGTTGCTAAGCCCATGCATAACCTCCATCCCTACCACCATGAACACTTTGTTCATGAGCCCATTGGGCAATGAAAGGAGTTGCTGAGGAAACAGACTGACTGGTATGTAAAGAATGGGTCATCTTATCCTCTTGATTATTAAAACCTTCCTCTGCTGAAGTCACCGTCTGGTGTGCATTCACATGGGACACAAATATGTCCATGTTTTAGTCACTGAGAAAGTTCTATCCACATACTTCTTCCCCAAACCTCTTTGTCACCAATTTTCCAATTATGGTCTTTCCAAGTCCCTGACCATCCATCCAAACCATTAGCAACAGCCCATGAGTCAGTATACAAATGTACCTCCAGCCAGTTTTCCTTCCAAGCAAAATGAACAACCAGGTACACTGCTTGAAGTTCTGTCCACTGGGAGGCTTTCCCCTCTCCATTGTCCTTCAAGGACACCTCAGAAAGGCATTGTAGTGCTACAGCTGTCCACTTTTGGGTGGTACCTGCATATTGTGTTGAATCATCTGTAAACTAGGCCTGAGTTTTCTGGTCCACAGTCAATTCACTGTAAGGAACTCCCCAAGATGCCAGAGATCTGGTCTGGGCAAGAGAAGGAAATGTGGCTGGAGTGGAAACCATGGGAATTTGGGCCACTTATTCATATAACTTACTTGTGCCTTCAGGACCCACTCTGTCCCTATCATGTATATACCATTTCCATTTTACAATAGAGTGCTGCTGCACAGGCCCAACTTTATGACTTGTTGGGTGAGACAACACCTAGCTCATGATAGGCAACTCAGGTTTCATGGTAACTTGGAGGCCCATGGTTAAGCATTCATTCTCTACTAAAGCCCAGTAACAGGTCAATAGCTGTTTCTCAAACAAAGAATTGTTATCTGCAGCAGATGGTAAGGCTTTGCTCCAAAATCCTAAGGGTTTTCATTGTGATTCTCTTATAGGGGCCTGCCAAAGTCTCTGAATAGCATCTCTATTTGCTGCTGACACTTCCAGCACCATTGGATCTGCTGGATTATATGGCCCAAGTGGCAGAGCAGCTTGCACAGCAGCCTGGATCTGTCACAGAGCCTCCTCTTGTTCAAGTCCCCACTTAAAATTAACAGCTTTTCTGGTCACTCAATAAATATGCTGGAATAGCATACCTAAATGAGGAATATGTTGTCACCAAGATCCAAAGACACCAACTAGGTGTTCTGTCTCTTTTTAGCCCATAAGAGGGGTCAGATGTAGCAACTTATCCTTCACCTTAGAAGGGATATCTTGACATACCCCACACCACAGGACACCTAGAAATTACACTGAGGTGGAAGAACCCTGTATTTTTCTTGGATTTTTCTCCCATCCTCTGACATGCAAATGCCTTACCAGTAAGACTAGAGTAGTTGCTACTTCTTACTCATTAGGTCCAATCAACATGATTCAACAATGAAATGGACCAGTGAGATGTCTTGTGGGAGAGAGAAATGATCAAGGTCCCTGCAGACAAGATTATGATATATGGCTGGGGAGTTGATATACCCCTGAAGTAGGACAGTGAAAGGACATTGCTGACCTTGCCAGCTGAAAGCTGAAAGCAAACTGTTTCTGGCGGTCCTAACTAATAGCTATTGAGAAAAAAGCATTTGCCAGATCAATAGCTGCATACCAGGTACCAGGGGATGTATTGATTTGCTCAAGCAAAGATACCACATCTGGAACAGCAGCTGCAATTGGAGTTACCACCTGGTTAAACTCACAGTAATCCACTGTCATCCTCCAAGATCCATCAGTTTTCTGCACAGGCCAAATAGGAGAGTTGAATGGGGATGTGTTGGGAATCACCATCCCTGCATCCTCAAGTCCCTAAGATGGCAGTAATCTCTGTAATCCCTCCAGGAATCCGGTGTTGCTTCAGATTTACTATTTTGCTCAGTAGGGGCAGTTCTAGTGGCTTCCACTTGGCCTTTCCCACCATAATAGCCCTCACTGCACGAGTTAGAGAGCCAATGTGGGGATTCTGCCAGTTGCTCAGTATGTCTATACCAATTATACATTCTGCAAATGGAGAAATAACTACAGAATGGACCCATTGTGAGACAGACTTGAGCTAAAACTCCATTGATCATCTGGCCTCCATAAGCCCCCACTCTGACTGGTGGACCAGAGTGATGTTTTGGTTCCCCTGGAAATGATGTCACTAATCCCCAGTGTCTAATAATCCCCAAAATATCTGATCATTTACTTTTACTCAATGCACAGTTACCCTGGTAAAAGGACATTGGTCTCCTTGGGAAAGGCTTGGAAGAAGATTAACAGTATAAATTTGTGACAGTGTAACAGGATTCTCCCCCAAAGGGACCTGACATCCACTTCATTCAAGGGGCTCTGGGTCTGTAAACTGTTCCAAGTCTGGAAATTGATTCAGGGGCCATGGCCCTGTGTTTTTGTAATTCAAGTTAGACTTCTGTTCACTTGGCCTAGAACTCTTTTGTTTATGAAGCTCGAATAGAAATTTAGTAGAGAGTCCTTCTATTGTATTTATAGGTCCCCCATGATTTACTAGTCAATACCACAAAACTCTGTGAGTTATGTAATTTTGACATCTGCTTTGATTTTGCTATCTATTATACTAACCATGTCTACCCTGTCTTTGGTGACTAAGTGCTGCCACCTGGCTTTTGCCAACTCAGGGTCCCATCATCCCCATTGTGTTTAAAGATTTCAGCTCAGTGACAGCAGTTTCTACAGTAATATCTGACCTACAGAGAAGTGCAACCCCAGAGCTCTTCAGGGATGATGGTGCTAGTCTCTCAAATTTATTTCTCATTGTTCTTGTAAAAGGTTCATCCTCTGGACATTCCTGGGGTGTAAGAGCAGGCTCTGCATGATAAATTCACTCTAACATTCTAATCACTCTAAGCCTCTGGATCCCCTCATCTCCATTATACCAGAGTAGTTCTGGTATTTCAACCTCAGGTAATGTCAGCCACCTTTTGATCCATGTTTCAACCATGTTTCATCCAAACAAACTGTTAATACCTTTTCTAACCCCTTGAGCTATAACACTGAATAAGGAATCTCTGCTTATTGGGGCCATATCAATAAATTTAGCCTAATCCAGCCTTATATTACTTCCACCATTATCCCACACCTTTAAAATCCATTGCCACACATATTCCCTTGATTTCTATCTATATCAATTGGAAAACTCACACAACCCTTTTGGAGTATAATGTACCTCCTCATGTGTGATACATTGTACTTCACCTTTAGTGACCTGTTGGGACTTTAGTCTAGTTACAGGTCTGAAAGAAATGAGGGGTGGGGGTGGATCATGAGACGAATTAGAAATATATTCCAGCCATTTGCCTCAGGACCTTAATTTGCAGTTTCACCTGGTGAAACAGGATTAATTACTCTAGGGCTAATTCCTTTAGGAGAGGTTGGGTGGCCAACTCCTCAAGGCAGGCTGGAGGTCAGGCAGTTATGTCTTCAGGGCAAACTATTACAGGGTTATCTAGAGAAGACTCAGCATGATCTCAGGTTTTGACCTCACTCCCAACATCATTCTCAATCCATATGTCACCATCCCATTTTTCAAGGTCCCACTCCTTTCCAATCAGTGCCCTCAGTATAACAGCAGGCACCATGCAAGATTGAGATTTCAGTTGGTGTTGTAAAGTTGCTACTCTAACAATAAGATTCTGAGTCTGATTTTCAGAGAGCTCAAGTCTACAGCTACAGGAAATAAGATTTTCCTTCAGTACACTCATAGAAACCTTCACATCTGTCAGACAACACTTAAGCTTCTTGTTTGAAGACTTAAGCTCATCCTTTTCACTCCTTAATGTAGCCAATGTATCTAACAACAATCAACCAACATCTCTATAACTCTTATTTCTACAGAACTCTGTAAAGCTGTCAAAAACCTTATCTCCCAGAGCCTGGCTTCATACAATCAATGCATTAGGAGAATCGAATGGTGATATTTTGACTTTCTCTTTTGCTAACTCACTCCATGGATTGGGAGTGTCATTTTGATTATGGGAATCAAAGTCCTTAGTGTCTTTGCATCCAGTCAGAGTAGAAAACCATTCATAAAAACCCATTTTTAAGATTCTGTTTCTTAAGAACCACCCCATTCTCGGCACCAAGATGTATTAGTTATGGTTCTCTAGAGAAACAGAATCAACAGGGAACACTCGCAAATATAAAATTTATAAAAGTGTCTCACATGACCATGGGAACCCAGAGTCCAAAATCCACAGGGAAGACTGAAGCTGATGATTCCAATGGAGGTTCTGTATGAACTCCACAGGAGAGGCTCACCAGCTGAAACAGGGAGACCCTGTCTCTTCTGAATCCTCCTTAAAAAGCTTCCTGTGATTAGATTTAAGCATCACTCATTGCAGAAGACACTCCCATTTGACTGATTACAAATGGAATCAGCTGTGGATGCAGTTGATGTATCATGATTTAACTCTATGAAATGTCCTCATCACAACAGATGGACCATCACTTGCCCAACCAGACAGTTACCACAACTTGGCCAAGTTGACACATAAACCTGACCATGACAACATACCCTGTTTATTTCCCCCCATTTCATTATCCATTCACTTCTTTCCTAACAGATATCTGTGCATATGAAAACATGGCCATGAGAATGATCATGTGGGGCACTAGTTTTTCATAAGGAAAGAAATCAAATTTACTGCTAACAGATCGAAATTATCATCTGTTTCACATTTGTTGGAGGTCAGCATATATAAAAAAAAATGATCACCATGGTAGTAATCACTGGTAACAGAAGGAACAAAAAATATATACTTTATTATGTTTTTAGAAGACAGAGATAATTTTTTGTTTCCAATTTTATTTACACTACATTTTAGGCTCAGAAAACAAAATGAAAAGAAGATTGAAAAATATGTATATTTCAATAAAACTTACATAAACATAATCTTTATTAATGAATAATATAGTAAATGTCCCATCAGAGAACTCATGAATTTCTATGGAATCACATAACTAACCATGTAATCAGAAATAAGGAATGATTTCACATGTCAATTTAGCTATGTTACAGCCAAAAGGTGTTTAGTTGAGCAATCACTGATTTGATTGCTACTAAGGATATTTTGCTGTTGATTTAAATCAGTAGTCAGTTGATTAAATCTGTTTTATTTTCCTGGGCTGCTAAAACAAATACCATGAAATGTATTGGTTTAAACACTGGGAAATAATTAGCTTAGAGTTTGAAGGAGGAAAATTTCCAAATCCAGCATCTTTAAGGTCACGCTTTATTCCTAATACTATCTGCAAGTGATCCTTGGCTCCTCTGCCACATGGAAGGGCACTGGAGAGTGTCTGCTGTTTTATCCATTCTCTTCTGAGTTTTGTTGATCTCAGCATCTTGTTTCTGTGGGTTTCTCTCTTTGTCTGAATTTAATTTCCTTATAAGGACTTCAGTAAGAAGACGATTAAGACCTATTCTGAACGAAGTGTTTATACCATTATTGAGATAGTCACATCAAAAGATCCTGCTTAAAATAAATGAACAACCAAAAAAAAGGGATTAGATTTGAGATCATGTTTCTCAGAAGTAAATATGGCTTTGAAGAACCACAGTGACTATGCATGCCAATATCTAAAATCAGCAAGGATATTGCCATCAGCAATGAGGGGATTCTCTTCTTCTAATCAGTTGGAGGCCTTAGAGTAAAAACTGCAGACTTCAGGAATCAGAAAGAATTTCTAACACTATTTCAGGCAGTCAGCTTCTTCTGGGTAGTTCAATGTCCCCTTCATTGGTGGTCACAACTTGTGGCCTGTCCTATGAAAATCACATTTGCCATTCACCATTGTCATGGGAGCTGATTTTACAATAACTTTCTTGCATAATAATAATTATTACTATATTATAATTATAATTATTATAATAATTATTGTTATTGCATAATAATATAAATCTTCTGTCATTCATTCTTTTTCTCTAGAGAACCCTGAAGAATACATTTGGAAAGAAGTGACATTTAATTGTTAATCTAACTTATGAGGATTCATTTCTGAATACAAGGGAAGTGATCTGTTTGTGCCTTATAAATAGTCCCTGTTTAGGAACCAAAGATATTGAAATTATACCTATCAAAAATATTTTCAAATGCAGTTGTTTTTGCCATAGTTAATTAGGACAATATTCTATGTTGAGTATGAAATAAAAATATTGCATGCATTCCTAAAGAACCTCTGGAAGATATTTTTTACCTCTTTTTTCCCTAAGCTATAAATCAAGGGGCTAAATACAGGGATGGTTAAAGTGTAAAACACAGAAGCCATTTGTCAGAATCAACAGAGTGACCAGATTTGGGTTGTATGTTCATAAACAATAGAGTTCCATACAGTATAAATACCATTGTCAATTGAAAAGTACATGTAGGCAAAGCTTTTTTCCTTCCTTCAGTTGAATGCATTTGAAACATGGTTATCAGAATCAGCACACACAAGGACTACTAGTAGGGAGGAAGTCATATTAAAGTCTGAAAATACTATAATCAACAATTCCAATTCCTTTGCATTTGAGCTCTGCAGGGTTAACAAATGTATATCATCATAATAAAATGACTGATGACATTTGAACCACAGAATATCAAAATAAAATCTTAATGATGAACATCAGAGACTGAAAGGAACTGTACAGGTATGGGACACCAACAAGCAAAAAAAAAATCTCTCTGGATCATGATAACAGTATTTGGAAGAGGGAGTCCACCTTGGTCAGGATGATCATGCCCAGGTTTTCCACCACTGGGACCATGTGATGAGGAGAAAGTACCCAAAAAGGGGACCCTGCAGCTCAGGGCACCTTGATACTCCAAGTAATATAAATTCAAGCAGCACTGCCATACTCTGTTGATCCATTTTATCTAGTTATATCTTCTTGGAAAGAACAAGAATGTGTGTGTTAACTTTCATGTACCATTATATAATTTTAATATTTATTGACAAAATGGAGAATATTTTTTCATAGATAAAATAATTTTATATCTGATTTTGAAGCTAGAATAACTTCTCCACAATACTGAGGGATCCATATGAAATACTTTTGCACTGATGCAACATTGACAAAACTCTAAGTAGAACCAATACTATTTGGAGCATATCTGTGGATATATGAGTTAAAGTAGAAACACTGAACTCTTACTTTATCTGCACATTGTAATTACACTCTTTCAATAGTATAGTTGAATATTTGCATGAGATTTCTTGTGGCATTTCTATAAGCTCAATGAAAGATGGACATTGAACATGGATTTAATGAAATTTAAGTTTTGGGCTATGACCAATGCCCTGGATATGACCTTACAATATGGTCACACAGTGATTGGCCTCTGTATATGTGGTGAAAGCATGGTGACCACAACCATGATCAATAAAGGCCACCTTCTCTTTCCATACTCTCTTCTGCTCCATTGCATCTCTCCAATGTAAATTTGCACTGTACTGTATAGAGGACTTTCTGGTGTCCAACTAAGTGGAATTGATTTAATAATAAGTCATATGATGTTTAGTGAAGTGTATCTGTATGGTTAAAATCAACGACATATGTCATTAAATGATATGACCTTTTCTGGTGTTGTATAGATTCTAAAACATTCTTACTACTCAGGCTGATTTATGCCTCTAATCTAAGTAATAAATATATTTAATGTAAGTATCATATTGATTATGTGACCATTAAACTGTCTTCTTTTCTGAAATGAGCATTTTAAATTTTTTATTTGAAATAAATATTCACATTTATGCCCAAATTTACATGTAAAATTCAAGAGTTTTTAATTAAATATCTCCCAAATTGAGTAAGTTTTAGGCCAATGAGAACTAGACACATGATTTCAAAAATCTATTATTTATATCATATTAAGATATCTGACTGATTTATTATGTCCATTTCATCTCATATAATACAGTGGAGGTAATAGGGTCTACAACTCATTTAAAGTATTTACTTGTGCATTTAGTACATCATAATTTGCAAGCCTCTGGTTTATTTCTGGAACTTTATAATGAAGAATATAGAGCATATCACTGTGAGTATCAAATATTTCTATAGAAAATTCTGCTCTATTCATTCAGTATATTTTAGCACAAAAATCAGTAAATAATCAAAGTTGGAACTTTTTAGATTAAATTCATTGGAACACCTTTAGACTTGTCCACTTGTATTCAATTTTAGAAACATCTCACATTCAGATCCCCTCAAAGAAAACCTGGGTTTCTGAAAGCAATATTTCTCAATTGAACAAGTAAATAGAGTTTAAAATATTCAGACTCATAAAATGCAGAATAAAATTATAAAGTAATGGAATCTCTAGATTTATCCTGCACAACAGTAACTGAGGTCATGAATATTGGAGCTCTTGCAATCCAGAGTAACCAGAATTTGGCAATTGTCAATTGAGATGAATTTTCAGTTCTATGTTGGCTGGAACTTTCAAGAGAGTGAACACAAGTCTAGGAATCTGCAAAATTTTGGCATCTATTTTTCCAGCTTGATTGATCATCTTGGGGTACAGCACAATTCTTGAAATAGGAGGCCCCTCCATCCTTTTTTACTAGATGATATTGTCTCTGTTCTCTTTTGAGCCTTATTCTCCTCTCCAGGCCTTCTGCCTTCAAAATGTATGAATTATAAACCTATCTCCATTTCTCCATTTGAAAATTTAATCTCAAAATTTATGCTTTCCTGGGGCATGTTATTTTAGGATTTTACTGATTATGGTAGATATACTAAATTGAGCAAGAGAGTTCAATATTCTGACACTAATTATAACACCTTGGTGTCTTTAATATTTTGCTAAGAATTATTGCAGGATTGAGAATGAAGAATATAAAGAATATCACTGTGACTTTCAAATATTTCCATAGAAATTTCTACTCTAGTCATTCAGTACATTTATCACAGAAAATTGGTAAATAATCAAAATTAGAACTTCTTAGGTTAAAGTTATGGGAACACATTTAGCTTCTCCACTTGTATTCAATTTTAGACACATATCACACTCAGAAATTTTCACAATTTTCATTCTGATTTATTATCTTCCTTTTAAGAAATCTGGATTCTTTCACCCTGCCCATTCCTTTGGTATGGAAAAGAAAATGTTGTTATTTGTTAATGAACATTTTAATGTGTACATTTTAATGCCTTCATTTAGAACTAACTATGAGGTAAAAGGAGGGACTGATAATTCTTTCTGTACATGTTTGTATGGATTTGAAAATACTTTGTGTTCAGGAGTTTCTGTAACTGATAACTCATAAAAAGCATATTATCTATTAGCTTACTCAATCAGTTTTTATGCTTACCCTGAAGTACCACAGCTAGTTGCAAATTACCCAGTCAGAAGACATACAACAAACAAACAAAACAACAACAAAATCTTCAAGGTTTTCTTGAGAAATGTTTATCTGAAATGTATTTCCAGTTTATCATATATTGCATGGAACATGTTTTTACTAAAACAAAATGTTATAAATCTAATATTACTTAGGATGTACTTGCATGGAAAATCTTTGTTGTTTATCTGAAATTCAAATGAAAATTGGTGTTCTTTATTTTATCTGACACTTTTATGTTAGTAGACTCTATGGGATGAGATTGGTGATGAAATTTTCTAACTTCAACTTCACTTGCAGTATCCAAATTCCTACACTCAGAAAACATACATCAAATAGATTTGTGCCATAGGATCAGTTCATAGGAGTCAATGCTTTAGAAACACTATACTGCCCTCAAGTATAAATCTTGAGGGCAGTATAACAAAGGGGATCATGAATCTTTTTGATGTACTGGAGAAAATCAGTTGTCAGTAATTAGATAATTGTTTATAGCCAGGAGCAATGAGTTACAGAAAATTGCCAAGATCCAAGTAATCATCAGAATCAAAGACAGTTCTTATCAGCCCACCTTAAATGAAGAGTCAATTTTCTTCTCTAAATTTATGCTTCCTTCTCCTTTGGAAGGAAGAATTTATGTTTTCCATCCAATTTGGTGATGTTCCCTGATGAATTAACATATCATTCATCATCTCCAAATTATCAGAGAGATATTTTGAAAATTGTCTTAATGTGTCCTCTGATTATCTAGCACACTTTACATACTCCTCGGAGAAAAGGTAAAGGGCAATTCAAGGAAAGGAACAAAACATAAATGATCTCTACAGTCCATGGAGACCTACTGTGCTAGATTGATAGTTGTGTGCCCCAGAAAAGTGACGTCCTTTAATCTTGATTCAATACTGTATGGTGGAAACTGATTAGATTCTTTCCATGGAGATGTGACACCCCCAGTTGTGGATGCAAAGTTTTGATTAGATTACTTCCATGGACAGGTGTGCTTTGTTAAAGCTGTATGTACCCCAGAAAAACAGTGTCCTTCAACCCTGATTCAATATTGCTGGGTGGCATCTTATTGTTTCCATGGAGATGTGACACAGTCATTGCGGGTGATAACTTTTGATTAGATGGTTTCCGTGGAGATGTGTCTCCACCCATTCAAGATGGAATTGTTTACTGAAGCCCTTTAAGAGGGAATAATTTTTGAAAAAGCTAAGTGCCAGCAGAGCCCACACAGCTCACACAGCCAGAAACCTTAGAGATGAAGGAAAATGACCCCATGGAAACCATTGAAGAAGGCTGAAGATAAAGTTAGCAGACATTGCCATGTACCTTTCCAGCTGAGAGAGAAACCCTAAACATCATTGGACTTCTGGAGCCATAGTATCTTTCCCTGGATGCCTTAGTTTGGACATTCTTGCATTTTTAGAGCTGGAAACTTGAAATTCAATACATTCCCCTTTTGAAAAGCTATTCTTTTTCTGGTATATTGCATTCTGGCAGCTTGCAAACTACAACAACAAGTGTCACTCCAAATTGTGGGTGTGATTTTTGAATAGATGGAAACATTACTCCACACATTTAAGGTGGGTCTCATTTATTACTAGAGTCTTTTAAAAGGGGAAACATTTTGGAGGAAGCTCAGATGCTTGGAGAACACTTCATTCAGAGCTGACAGAGATGCAGACAGTAGAGATGCTTGGAGTGTGACAGAGAAAGTAAATACCTAGCACAGGTGTTTGGAAAAGCAGAGCCCAGCAGGTGTTGCCGTGTGCCTCCCTATGAGATGCTAAGCAAGCCAGAACCTAGATTTGTGTCTTGGAGGAGCTAAGTGAAGACCTACAGATATTTTGGGGGGAAAACACTGGAACCAGAAACTGGAAGTAATGGAACTGGGAAGAACAACTGGCAGATGCCAGACACAAGCCTTCCCATGTTATAGATATTGGTCTTTCTTGAGTCAAGGACCTTTCTGTGGATGCCTCAGTTTTAAAAGTCATTTTATTTCTAGTATATTGCACTCAGGCAGCATTTAGCCAACAAAAATACCTATATATGTAAAGGTACTTGTTCACTTAGAGCCAATGGAAAAGTGATGATGGAAAAAAAAAACAGTATTCCAGGCAATCCTTTGAAACTGAAAAAATGAAAAACCATAATGAAGTACTATTTATTATAATAAATGTTAGTATAATAATATTTTTATATCCATCCAAGCTTGTAGTCAGCCATTGACTACAAATGTTTCTTTTTAAAAACTTCCATAACTTTCCATATTTATTCAGGGCTTGTAGTCAGAAATGACTACAGCAAAATTTACTTTCATATCAGAAATATGGTAGTTGACATTATTAAAACCTTGCAAAACTGTGCTTTAAAGCAGTTGGAAGTCAATAAAGTCGGTGTAAGGCATTCTTAAATATATGGGGATTTTATTGAAATCCTTGGGGCAACACTGTCTAAGTGAGGACAGAAAGAATTTTATCCTTAAATTTCTGCCATTCAAAAGTAGGTAGGTACTAAAAGTTAGGGTGTGGAGGCATACAGAAATGCATCTTTTAAGATCTAGAACCCAAATTTGAATGCAGGCATGGGCTGTATAGTGGGCTTGCCCTGGGATGGCTCTACTCCATACAAGCAAGTTTGTTTGTGTAAGGATCTCCTCTTGCTTGTCAAGAAGCCTTGATCTAGTAGAGGCCTCAAGGCAAACAAGGGGGTAAGCACTAGTTGAGTTTACTAGTTGTCATGGTCAGGTTCATGGGTCAAATGACCAGGTGGTGGTGCAAGGTCATCGGGTGAGGCAAGTGCTGGTTTGTCTGTTGCTATGAGAACATTTCACGGACTTAAATAATTATTATGTCAGCTGTATCCACAGATGATTGCATCTGTAATCAGCTAAGGAGAATGTCTTCTGTCAAATGACAATTAATCTAATCACTGGAAGGCTTTTAAGAAAGATTCAGGAGATACAGTCATTCGTCCTGTTTTGGCCAGTGAGCCTCTCCTGTGGAGTTCACCCAGACCCTTCATTGGAGTTTCCAGCTTCAGCCTGCCCCATAGACTTGGACCTTACATTCACATGGTTGCCCACTTAACCTCTCCTGAGAGCTCATTGAAGACCTTCATCAGTTGCCAGCTTTCAGTTCACCCTAAAGACATGGACCCTTACATTCCTGCAGTTGCCCAGCCAACCTCTCCTGAGAATTTATTGTGGAACTCCACTGGAGTTACAAGATTGTGACCTGCCCTACAGATCTTGGACCCTACATTCCCATGGTTATGTGAGGAACTTTAAAAAAATTTATATCTATGGATAGCTATAAAATAAAAGAAGAGAGTTTTCTTTTCTTGCTACATTCGGGGATCTGGGGGACATTCTGAACCCTGTCAGGATTCACTGTTGTTCCTGTACCCAATGCTCATATTGATAGTACATGAGGGAAGGCCTTGGTGGGTTTTGAGGTCAAGGGTTGTCTTGAGGTTTCTGACACTCTATCTGCTAGGGGCACTCTGACCCACAGTCGAAGCAATATCCTTGAGGAGTGGATCCATTCTTTGGATGACTTTCGATGGGACAGGGCATTGTTATCAGAAACTGCAATAAACTGAATCTGTTCTCTGGTCTTGTGCCTACCTCTCTTTTCCTTCTCCTTCTTGACCTTGTTATGATAGAAACAAAGTAAGTGGGAGATTGTGGGCTCATGCAAAGCTTTAGTAGCTCTCTCCAAATATCAGGAGCAGAGTGACTGATGAAATTAGTGCCAAGAAAAATATGGCTTTCTTGGGAGTCTGGACTGCCACTGGTAAACCTTTAAGAGCTGTCATCAATTCATCCCAGAACAGAGCCATGTTTTTCTCTTTCTACTGAGTGATTTATCTTAGCTTATTACAGTTAACTGGCTTGGTAGTATATTTTCTCATGCCTTTTAGCAAACAAAATTTAAGAAGAGATTATTAAGATCCTTGATAGAGAATTATAAGTGTCTCAGCATAAGGAATTTCTGACTACTTTCCTTGTCTTTTACAGATTGGAGGATAATATTATAATTGAGAATTCCATAGGAAGACTATGCTTCTCCATTTTTAGATTATATTGACTGCTAGCTTTTCTCATTTTCTCTCAAAATGAAGTAGAAGAATATCACTAGCAACAGTGTGACCTCGTGGTGTTTCAAATCACATCAGATTTGGGTGTTTCCCTCTCTCCCAACCCAATCTTTTGGGAACATGGGGATATATAAACCAGGCAATCCATTTCACCTTTACTGACACATGTCCAGAACTACTGTTCTGGGGACTTCTCAAGCACAAGTCAAGGACTATAACCCAGCCTTTTCTTAGAAGAAGTACAGGACAATGCTCTCAAAAAGTTAGTGCCTCATAACCTGTACTTTATTCCTGAGATATGTCTGAACATATGCTTATGGGGAATTTCCCAAACACAAGTAAGGAACTCTACCACTGTCTTTGTACAACAAAATTACACAACAAAGCTCTCCACCAGCCCAATCTCTTGGTAACATGGGCAGTAAAGTCGCTTGGTGCTTTTGGTATGAGTTATCTGGCATTTCTTGACATACTCCTCTATAAGAAATGTCTAAGCTTATGCCACTGATATCGTGGCACTTGCCACACCTGAGAGAAGTTTAAAAAAACACTCCTGGGAATACCTTTGTCCTCTACACTTCCTGTTTTCTAAGGGCTAAAAAGAAAGCATTCTCTAGAGAAGAAGTTTTATGTTTGGCTTCAGTGGGCCTCAGTAGAGACTGAATGATTGAAGTCTAGAAAAGAGACCCTTCCATTGGAAGTACCCAGTCCCCAATGAGCCTATACCAGAGTTTAAAGTCCATATGTTGTTTGTTACAAGAATTTCTGAGCTCAGAATCCTGTGTTAGAAAAGGTAGAATGTCTAAGATGGCATAGAAACTCATAGAAAGGAGAAAAGTTATTCTTATAGAGTCAGGGGAGAGAATCTCTGTGGAAGAGATGAAAAGAGGAACAGATTCAACAGGAGGAAGGGTCTGGGATTCCAAAGGGATGAAAAGGATGCAGTGTGAGGAAGTCTTAGAGAGCCAAGGAGAGAGATAGAGATAGAGATGAGAGAGAGAAGGGGGGAGAGAGAAAGAGAGAGAGAGAGAGAGAGAGAGAGAGAGAGAGAGAGAGAGAGAGAGAGAGAGAAGGAGACTTGATTTGGCTCACATTGAACTCCTGGTGGACTTGAGGACAAGCCTCCAGTCTGATCTCAATCTTCCTTGGATCTGTATGGTGTGGAGATGTGTTCTAACCACCTCCAAGAGGGAACCATAAGCTTAGCGTGAACTGAGTTTATTTTCTGGTGAAGCTGGATCTAGGCCTAGATTCCTAGAGACACAGAAGGGAAGTCAGAAGGGAAGTCTTGAAAAGTTTACGAGAGAGAGTGGCATGAGAATATAGGAGACATAATAATGAGCCAAGTGAGAGAATAAAAAGCAAAAGCTCATGACCAAGCCTCCTTGTTAATAATCGACTTATCAGTCTAGACAATCAGAGAGAAATGTCTCCTGCCTGGCTTTCCAAAATACATTGTCAGGTCTACCTTCCTAGGTTCTTGGCCATGCTGTGAGAAAGAATCAAATGGCACAGCCAAAAAAAATAAGCAAACAAAATATATTGAAGATACATATGAGAGAACAGGGGGCAGTCTCACAAAGACATAAGTGAGAAAGGCAAGAGAACACCATTTTAATGGGATAACTTTCTCCTTAATTGATTTTTTAAATATTTACATGTGTTCTCAATATAAATTCTTTATTCATATGCTTACATTGTGAATATACAGACATACCACAGAGATATTGTGAGTTTCATTCCAGACCATCACAATAAAATGAATAACAAAATAAAATGTGTCACATGACTTTTTTTAATTTCCAAATGCATATGAAACATATTTATCCTATATTGTAGCATATTAAGTATTTAAAAGTATTATGTCTAAAAAATACTCTAAGTACATCAATTTAAAGCATTTTAGCTGAAAATGCTATCCATCATCTGACTTTCAAGGATTCATACTTTTTTATACTGGTAGACAATCTGGACTCTATATTGATGGGCACTGGCTCATTAGTTGTCAAATGGTGTGGAAGATGTGAAAATTTCTTAAACTAAGACAACAGTTAAATTTGCCACTCAAGTTGACTCTTCATGAAAGACATCTGTTTTAGTTTGTAAGCTGCTGGAATGCAATATGCTAGTAATGGAATGGCTTTTAAAAGGGGAATTTATTAAGTTGCAAGTTCACAGTTTTTAATCTAAAAAAAAATTAGATGAAGAATGAAGGTTTGAGTCACCTCAAAATATCATCCAGAGAAAGATACCATGGTTCAAGGAATGCCAATGGGTCAGGAACACCCCTGTCAGTTAGGAAGACATGTGACTGGCATCTTCTGGGGTTTCTGGCTTCTCATTTCAAACAGCTACCCTGGGGGCATTTAGTTTCTTCATCTCCAAACCTCTCTGGCTGTATGGGCTTTATTGTCTCCAAAAGTTTTTCAAGATGGTTCCCTCTAAAGGACTCCAGTAAGCAACCCACCTTAAATGGGTAGAGACACATCTACATGGAAACCATCCAACAAAAATTTGCTACCCACTATTGGGTCACATTTCTCTGGAAACAATAAAAAAGATCCCACAGAAATACTGAATGAGGATTAAATGACATGGTTTTTCTGGGGTACACATCAGATTCTAATTGGCACAATATCTCTGTATCATGTGATGCATTTTGATATAATTTTATTCACAATAGAAATTTTAAAATTGGAGTCACTCTTCTAAAACCTGCCACTGTATTAACAGCTAAGTTTATGTTATAGTCTATATCTTTCATTGTCATTTCAATGTTTTCAGCATCTTCACCATTTGTAGATTCCATCTCAAGAAACCATCTTCTCTTTGCTTATTCACAAGCAACTACTTATCCGTCAAGGTTCTGTCATGAGATTGCAGTAACTCAGTCACATCTTCAGGCTGTATTTCTAATTCTAATTCCCTTGTTATTTCCACCATATCTGCAAGTATTTCCTTCACTGAAATCTTGAACAAAGTCACCATGAGGGCTGGAATAAGTTTTTTCTGAACACCTATTAATTTTAATAATTGATCTCCTATAAATCACAACTATTCCTCATGGCATCTAGAATGGTGAATCCTTTCCAGAAAGTTTATATTTGCTTTGACCAGAAACTTCAGAGCATTACTATCTATGGCAGTTATGTCATTATGAAGTGTATTTCTTAAATAAGCTTGAATGTAAAATGACTCTATGATCTATGGTTTGCAGAACTGATATTGTATTAGCAGGCATGAAAACAGATTAATCTGTTTTTTCATCTCCATCAGAGCTCTTGGATGACCATTTGTATTGTTAATGAGAAGTAATATTTTGAATAAAATATTTTTTCCTGCATAGAGGTCTCAACAATTGGCTTAAATGAGGTCCAGGAATCAAAGAATGGTAATGGAAGTGGCATTATTCACTGCTACTCTTTCTGATTCACTAGAAAGTATTTCTTCCCTGTGGCCTTGTGATCTGATATTCTAAAGGTTGTATATTCAGAAGGAATGCTAACCACATGGAAGAAGACAAAGAATTCATTGAACTGGAAGTCAAGACTGCCTGCTAGCCACTTTGCGCTCCTTATACCACTGAATCAACTGGCAAAGATGGGTTTTATGTACTTCCTGGTGTGATTGATCCTGATTATCAAGAGGGAATAGATGTTCTACTGCACAATGTACAGTGTGCCTGGAATATGAGAGGTCTCTTAGGATGGCTCTTACTGTTACAACCCCTTGTGAACAAAGTCAGTTGAACACTATGGCAACTCAATTGAGGCAGGACTAATGAATGGCCCACATGGCTCAAGAATGAAGGTTTGAGTCACCTCTAAATGCAAAAACCATTATTTTCTGAGGTTCTTCTTAAGGTAAATGTAAAATACAATGAGTAGTTTAAGAAGATAGTTGCAAACAGGAGTTATGAACATGTAATCAGCAGCAGAAACAAGGATTGTAACTGTCACGTGAATTTCTTCCTTGTTCTGTTATTAGTATGATATATATATATATAATTGTATACAATAGTTTATAGCATAATAGATATTTACAAAGCCCAAATGATGTGAAAAACAGAAATATCCATCAACAGATGAATAGATAAAATATACTGTAGTTGTACAAAGCAACATTATTCAGCCATACAAATGAATGAAGTAAGACACATGACAGATGAACTAGAAATTCTTATGCTGAGTAAAACCAGAAAAATGCACATGATCATGTATTTTATTATTCAATTTATATGAAAAGTGCAGAATAGTTAAATCCACTGACACAGAATGCAGATTACAGGTTATTAGGTTTCAAGGAAAGGGAAATAAGGAGTGACATTTTGATAAGTAAAGAGTTTTCTTTGGGGGAATTAAAAAGCTTTATGAATTAGTGGCAATGATTGTAAAACTTTGTGAATGTACTAAATGTCATGCAACTTTACTCTTTATAATGATTATTTTTATATTTTGTGAATTTCACTTCAATTCAAAATAATTATGGGTGTACTTTGATGTCATTTTTTATGTCTAGTGTCTATTAATGATCTGTGCATCACATGCTTCTCTTTATATTTTTCTTCTGAGTTTTAGGCTTTTTAGAATTTTATTATAGTTAAGAATAATCCAGTGAAATGAAATGTCTATAAGTACAAAGAATTTTGGAATTTGGTTAATGAATATAACAACTCTATATTAAATGAAAGTAATGTTAAAATTTAATCCAATGTGTTGTTATATTATGAATCCATTTTTTATTTCATCAGTTATGCAATTTCATAAATCAAATTTTCTTCAGCTTACAGTTCTGATTATTAAAACTGTTCTGATTTTTCACAAAATATGTACTCTTACCATATTTCTGATGATATCTGTTAAATACATTTCTATTCATTTTCTTTCAATTTTCAAATATCAGTTTCTGGGATTTCCAGGAAGATGGCAGACCCAAGAGAAGTGAGTTCACTCTTGCTCCATAAAACATCATGGAAGGTGGTAAGAAAATATCCAGGACTGCAAGTTCTGCATGTTAGGAGTTCACCTGTGTCTCCTACATTGTCATCAGCCATTCTGCCACTGGAGTACCCATACACCCTGGCCTACCTTATAATAAACCCTTAAATTTAGCTGTATCCCTTACACGAGATCTGGACCTTGATTTGGAAGAGAATAACCAACAAACTAAGTGCAAAAGGAATCTTTCAGCAAAAACTAAATAAATATAAAAATTTAGAAAAGTGAAGGAAACCAACTTGCATAATAACCATATCAAGATAGTCAAATGACCCAAACACAACAGAAAGCCACAAAGTGCATGAAGATCCAAGCAGAAATGGCTCAGCCAAATGGCTAAATCAAAATTTCACAGGGGACACAGAACATGGAGCAACAATGCAAGGCTATTTATAAAGAAATAATGGATATCAGGAAGTCACTAGAAAAAGCATAAAGAAGAAATTGGAAGATTAAATAGAAAAATCACAGATCTCACAGAAATGAAATTTGCATTAGACCAAATAAAAAATATATTGAAGATACACAATCAAAGGTTTGAAGAAGCAGAAGGAAGGATTAGTGTGCTAGAAGATAGAACAATAGAAGTAGAGTGTACAAAAGGATAAATGACAAGAAATATGGAATATATGCAACTGATCTTAGAGAAATGATGGAGAACAAGAGGTGCAAAGATATAAGAATTATTTGTGTCCCAGAAGAAGAGAAGAGTAAAGTTTTGGTAAAGTTAGTTGAAGACTATAATCAGAGAAAATTTCCCAACATTTATATAAGACATGAATATGTACATCAAAGAGGCCCAGTGAATTCCCAATAGAATAAATCTGAATGAGCACACTCCAAGTTACATATTAATCAGACTTTCAAGTGCTGAAGAGAAACAGAAAGTCCTGAAAGTAGCATGAGAAAAGCAATCTACTACATACAAAGGAAAACATATAAGATTGGCTTCAGACTACTCAATAGGCACCATTGAAGGAAGAAGGTAGTGATATAATATTTTAAGATTCTGAATGAGAAAGTCTTTCAACCAAGAATTCTTTATTCAGCCAAGTTATCCTTCAAAATTGAGGGAAATATCAAAATCTTCAAAGATAAAGATTGTGAAACTAGTCCAGCCTTGTGAAACAAGATACCAAACCTACAAGAAGTACTAAAGGGAGCCCTGTTAACTGATGAAAAAGACAAGAGAGGGAGGTCTGGAGGAGGGCACAGAATTCAGGAATATGAGTAAGGTAATTTAAAGGAAAAGAGAGAGAGAAGGAAAATAATATACAGATCTGATATAAAAATAAAGGACAAGATGTTAAAATAAAAAACTGCTTTTAGAGTAATTACTTTGAATGCTAATTGACTAAACTTACTAGTTAAAAGATACAGACTAACAGAATGGATTTAAAAAATCATAATCCTTCTATATGCTGTTTACAAGAGATGCACTTTAGAGTCAAGGACACAGAGTGAAAGTGAAAGAATGGAAAAAGATTTCCTATGCAAGCAATAAGCAAAAGAAAGCAAGAGTACCTATACTAATACAACAAAATAGGCATTTAATGTTAAGATGCCATAAGAGACAAAGAAGGACATCACATATTAATAAAGGGACAATTCACAAGGAAGAAATAACAACCATAAATGCATATGCTCCCAATCAAGGAATTCCAAAGTACATGAGAGACATATTAGTAAAACTGGATAAAGTTATAGACATATTAACAGTAATAGTGGGTGGCTTCAATACACCACTCTCTGGTATTGATAGAACAACCACACAGAAGATCAATGAGGAAATAAAGAACTTAATAAATGAGATAAATGAATTTGATCTACTAGACATATATAGATAATTACATCCCAAAACACCTGTATGCACGTTATTTTCTAGTGCACATGGAACATTCTTCAGGATAGATCATATATTGGGACAAAATTCAACAAGATTGAATTATTCAAAGTACTTTCTCTAATCACAACAGAATAAAGTTGATAATTAGTAATCACCAAAGAACCAGAGCTTTCACAAATATATGGTGGTTAAACAACACATTCTCAAATAATTAAGGAAGAAATTGTTAAAGAAATCAATAAATATCTGGACTAATGATAATGAGAATAAAACAGATCAAAACTTATGGGATGTAGGAAAGGCAGTGCAGAGAGGGTAATTTATTGCCCTAAATGTCTATATTAAAAAAAAAAAATCAAGAATGAGCAAAACATAATAATTTAACTGCTCACCTGGAGAATTTAGAGAAAGAACAGCAAAATAACACAAAAGCAAATAAAAGAAGAGAAATAATAAAGACTAAAGCAGAAACAAACAAACTGAAGAATAATAAAACAATTGAAAAATCAACAAAACTAAAATCTGGTTCTTTGAGAAAATTAATAAAATTAATGGTCCCTTAGCTAGACTAAACAAAGAAGAAAAGAGAGAGGACACAAATAAATAAAATCAGAAATGAGAGGGGGGTTGTTACCACAGATCATGAAGAAATTTAAAAAAATCATAAGATGTTGGAATGCATGATGGAGGGTGGAGGATGTTGTAATAAGGGACCTGCTTCCTGAAAGGTCAGATTCAGGTCAGGCCAAGAACATGAATCACTGACAGCAGTGTTCATGACTTGGCAGCAAAGATTATTGTGTGCATGACTAGTCTCAAATAAATCGGGAGGGGTATTTTCAATAACATTGTGCAGAATGTTCCCTAAAACTTTTGGAGAATGTTCCCAAAAATAGGAAGATGGGAGCTCCCTGGATTCTTTGTCAATAACATGTACACTTGAGAACATTGTTTTTCCAAAGGTCATTTCTCATAAGAAAGTTGGTTTCTAGTGTGATTGGAATTCTGCTCTCCTACATACCTGGGGCTGTTATTACAAGACAGCAGTCCTATGTTCACCCAGATCTTCTTGTGTTTGGGTATTTCATTCACTGCAAGCGAGTGCATCAATATAATCCCCAACAAAAAGATAATATTATGAACAACAATATGCCAACACACTATATGACTTAGATGAAGTGGAAAAATTCCCAGAAACACATAGATTAATTTTTCTGACACAAGAAAAAATAGAAGAACTCAATAAACTAATTACAAGTAAAAAATCCAACCTGTCATCAAAAATCTTACTACAGCAACAACTAAAAAGACCAGTATTTTATGGCTTCACAGGAGAATTTTATTAAACTTTTCAAAGGGAACTGACAGCAATCCTGTTCAAACACTTCCAAAAAATTCAAGAAAAGATTGCTACATAGCTCATTTTATGAAGTTAGTATCACTCTAATATCAAAATCAGATAAAGACAATACATGAAAAGAAAACTACAGACCAATCTCCCTAATGAGCATAGATACTAAAATTCTTAACAAAATACTAGCAAATCTTATCCAATACCACATTAAAATAATTATACAGCATGATCAGCTGGGATTCATACCAAGAATGCAAGTGTGGTTCAACATAAGAAAATCAATCTACATATTACAGCACATTAACCAAGCTGAGAGGGAAATCGCATAATCATATTGATTGATGCTGAAAAAGCATTTGACAAAATCCAGCATCCTTTCCTGATAAAAAGACTGGAAAAGTTAGGCATCAAATGAAACTTTTTCAATACCATAAAGGGCATATATGAAAATCCCATAACAAGCAGCATACTTAATGGTGAGAAATTGAAAGCATTCCCCTTGAGATCAGGGATAAGAAAAGGATGTCCATTTTCATCACTAGTATTCGACATTGTAATAGAAGTACTAGTTGGCATAATTAGACAAGAGAAACAAAACATATCCAAATCAGAAGGGAAGAAGATTTCTTTATTTTCAGATGACATGATCCTATACCTAGAATTTCCTGAGGAATCTACAGTGAAACTACTTGGGCTAATAAACAAATATGAAACATTTTCAGGATGCAAGATTAATATACAAAAATCAGTAATGTTTCTATAGACAAGCAATGACTTATCTGAGGTGACAATTAAGGAAAAATTTCCATCCAGAATAGCAACCAGCAACCATAAGGAAAAGGTATCTAGGAACAAGCCTAATCAGGGATGTCAAGGGCTTATACACAGAAAATTAGAAAAAAATGCTAAAAGAAATAAAAAATGACCTAAATAGATGGAAAGATATTCCATGCTCAAGAACAGGAAGGTTGAATATCATCAAGATGTGAATCCTACCCAAACTGATCTACAGTGGAACTCCAATAGAAATTCCAACAAGCTACTTTGAGAAGTAGTTGTAAAAAACTGGCTGTCAAATTTATATGGAAGAGAAAGAGACCTCAAATAGAGAAAGATATTCTAAAAGAAGACAAAAATGGGAGGTCTATCACTTCCTGGCTTTAAAGCTTACCTTAAAACCACAGAGGCCAAACAGCATAGTACTGACACAAAGACAGAAGAACTGACCAGTGGAATAGAATTGACCTGCAGAGATTGACCAACAAATTTATGAGTATTTGATCTTTGATAAAGCCCCCAAATCCACTGAATTGGGACAAAATTGCCTTTTCAACAAATGGGCATGGAAAAACTGGATTTCAATAGCCAAAAGAATGCAAGTGCACCACAACTTTACACTCCATATGAAAATTAAATCAAATGGATCAAAGACTTAAATGTAAGAGCCACTATCATAAAATTTCTTGAAAAAAATGTAGGAACATCTTTAAGATCTAGTAATATGAGGTAGCTTCTTAAACTTTACACCTAAAACACAAGCTGTGAAAGAAAAAAATAGACACATGGGAATATTTTAAGATCAAGAGCTTCTGCGCCTCAAAGATCTTTGTCAAAAAGGTGAAGAGAAGTTTAAAATAAATATAAAATCAAGATGTTAATCTAGGCAATATGATGAGAGGAGTTTTCTTCCAATGATTAAAGTGTGTTAAGAGCCTTGCCTTGTTCAAAGGTTCAATTAAGATACTGAAAATCTTTAAACTTTGAAACATTTGTAGCTAAAGGTATATTGCAAAACTTTAAGATAATCATGAACAGAAAAAGAACTTCAATCTATAAATTCTGAACCAATAAGGGGGAAATATAGCATATAGAAAATGTGGTCAATCTAAATGAAGGCAGGAAAGGAGAAAAAAGGAAAGAGGGAATATGAACAGAAAACACTAAATAAAAAACAAAAATAAGTAAAATATAGTAGCACCTACAATAATGTAACTGGATTAAAATTTATCAACTAAAAATCAGATTATCAGATCATATTTTGCAGTTATCCAGCTACAGGATATTTTTAAAAGATATATCAAAGGCTACACCACACAGAAACCTAGAAACAAAGAGATGGTAAAAATATGCCAGGAAATACTCACCAAAATACAAGTCATATCACAGTATCAATAGAAGACAATAGAATTTATGGTAATAAATATCAGTAGGGATAAAAAGGAACATATAATGATCAAAGGAATTCCTCACAGAGAAATCTTATAATAATCATGACCTGTATGCCCCTAGAATTATAACAAAAAATGTGAAAAGGCAGCCAACTCAATGGGAAAAAAATGTTGAGAAACCGCATATCAGATACAGGCTTGATAGACTATGTACATAAAGGAATTATACAGCTCACCAACAAGAGAACAAGCAACCAAATTATAAAATGTGAAAGAGGAAACGAATAGCCACTTTTCTGAAGAGCAATTACAAATGACTAAAAAGCCCAGGAAGAGCTGGTCGTCTTCATTGGCTATGAGGGAAATACAAATTAAGACAACAATGGGATATCACCTCACTCCTTTAAGAATGACTTCTATTAAATAAGGAACTATAAATGCTAGAGAGGATGCTGAGAAATTGGAAGCCTTATTCACTGTCGGTAGGAATGTAATATGGTTTAGCTACTGTGGAAATAAGTTTGGTGATTCCTCAGTAAACTAAATATTGAGTTGCCTTGTGAAGTGGTGTGCCAGTTTGAAAAGATTTATGTACCTAGAAAATCCATGTTTTAATCTAATTGCATTTGTAAAGGTAGCCATTTCTCCTAATCCCTATTCAGTACTATCTGTTGTTGGAAACTTTAATTAGATTATCTCCACGGAGTTGTGACTCAATCAAGTGTGGGTATTTGATTAGGTGGAGACGTTTCTCCACACATTCCAAGTGGGTCTTGAATAATTTACCAGAATTATATAAAAGAAGAATTATTTTGGAGAAAGCTTCAGAACACTGCACTACCAAGAAGCACAGAGTCCACCAGCTAACGACCTTTGGAGATTCTGAGAGAGAAGAGAATGCTGCAGAACCATGAAGCAGACAGTGCATCAGCCAGCGACATTTTGGAGATGAAGAAGGAAAATGCTTGCAATGGAGCTGGATAGGAAGTTAGCAGATTATGCCTTGTTCAATATGTGTCTTTCCAGATAAGAAAGAAACCCTGACCATGTTTGTCATGTGCCTTTCACTTAAGAGAGAAACCCTGAACTTCATCAGTCTTCTTGAATCAAGGTATGTCATAGATTGAATATTTCTATAGACTTGTTTTAATTGGGACACTTTCTTGGACTTAGAACTATAATCTAGCAACTTAAATTCCCCTTTTAAAAAGCTATCAATTTCTGATATATTGCATCCTGACAGCTAACAAACTAGAACACCCAGCAATGCCAATGCTCAGTATATATGAAGAATAGTTGAGGGAAGTGACAAAAACTGACATTTCCACACTGATGTTCACTGCAGAACTATTAGCAGTTGTTAAGAGATGAAAACAATCCAGGTGCCCATCAACAGAAGAGTGGATAAAAATACATGGTATATACATATGATGGAATATTATGCAGCATTTAGACAAAATAATATCTTGAAGCATATGACAATGTGGATGAGTCTTGAGGATATAATGCTGAGTTAAATAAGTCAGACACAAAGGGATAGATACTGTATAATTCCATTATTATGGTCCTGATAAAGCCACCAGTGTTTTGGAGCAGTTAGAAGGAAAAATCTGAGTTGAGGTCATCATAGCCCATGACGATATCTGGGAACTGTTCTGCAGCTGCTTGTTGAAGTGTACTTTGAAAATTATTGCTTTTTTCCTTTTCTTTGTGTTTGTGCACATATATATGCACAAGGTAAAAATGGTAAAAAAAAAATTATGGGCTATTATAGGAATATTAGGTAAACTAAATTCCTGAAATGAAAAAAAATCAATTGTTGTTCTGATTCCTTAAACTGTTTTGATTTTTCAAAAAAATCCAACATTTCTATATTTCTGATGATGTTTCTCAGTTCATTGTAGGGGACTGTATATATTTTTCAAAGTCTATCAGATTTCCTTTCATTTCCAAGGAAGTGAAGCAAAATATATACTTTAGCTGAAGTCAAATCTGTGTTTTCATTAGTGGCTTGTATGCCTGGGATGATGTGCCTATTTGAAGCTGTTATGTACACCAGAAGAGCCATGCTCTTTATTCTCATTAAATATTGCTGGAAGGGTTTGATTTTTATCATAATAAGCTTTTTTCTTTCTTTTCTTGTGAAAAAATAGCATATATACAAAAAAGCAATAAATTTCAAAGCACAGAACAACTATTAGTTGTAGAACAGATTTCAGAGTTTTTGGTATGGTTTACAAATCCACAATTTCATGTTTTTACTGATAGCTGCTTTAAGATACTGGAGACTAAAAGAAATAAATTTAATAATTCAACAATTATATTTGTTCATTAAGCCCTATCTTCTCTGTATAACTCCATTATCACGTTTGATCTTTCTATTCCACTCTTTAGGGCTATTTGGCCTATGGTCATTCTAACTTTTTCATGTTGGAAGGGATGCCAATAATATGAATAGAGAGATGGAACTAGATGATGCTCTGGAGAGGCTGGCCCTTATAGTTTTCATGAATTATCTTGTCTAGGAACTCATCTGGAGATTGAAGGATTCTCAAAAGTTAGCCTCATGCACAGAACATTTGTTGAATTACATATATTGCTCTAGGTTTTCTTTAAGATTGGCTGGAATGGGGTCAGTTTGGATTTGACAATTTATGGTAGGTAGCAATTTCCAACTGAGGCTTGCATAAAAATTGACCTTCAGAGTTGCCTCTTGACTCTATTTGAATTCTCTCCAGCACAGATACTTTAATAGTTACACTTCTTTCCCCCCTTTTGGTCAGGATGGAATTGTAAATTCCACAGTGCCAGGGCTTAGTTTGCTTTCTTTCTCAAGTTCCTCCAGGTGGGCAGTTAAGTTCTCTATTTTTGCTCTTTCTTGTTTTTTAATATAGGCATTTAGGGCAACAAGTTTCCCTCACAGCACAGCCTTTGCTGCATCTCATATGTTCTGATATGTTGTATTCTCATTTTCACTGATCTCCAGATAACCACTGATTTCTCTAGGTATTTCATCTTTGACCCACGTTGTTTAAGAGTGTGTTGTTTATTCTCCATAAATATTTGAAAGTTCTCATTCTTTGGTAGTTATTGATATCCAGCTTCATTCCATTGTGACCAGAGACAGTGCTTTGAATAATTTCAGTGTTTTTAAATTTGTAAAGACCTGTTTTGTGCCCCATCGTATGATCTATCTTGGAGAATGTTCAATGAGCACTAGAGAAGAATGTATATCCTGGTGTTTTAGGGTGTAATGAACTGTGTACATGTGTTAGGTCTAATTCTTTCATCAAGCTGTTTAACTTCTTTATTTCCTTCTTAATCTTCTGCCTGGTTGTTCTACCTATAGAGAAGAGTGGTGTAATGAAGTCTCCTACTATTATTTTTTTAAACATCTGTCACTCTGTTAAGTTTCACCAATGTCCATCTCATATACTTTGGAGCTCCTTGATTGGGAGCATAAGAATTTATGAGTGTTGTATCTTCTTGATAAATTGTCCCTTTAATTAGTATATAGTGTCCTTCTTTGTCTCTTATTATGTCTTCACATTTAAATTCTATTTTGTCCATTATTAGTATGGTTACTCCTGCTTTCTTTTAGTTACAACTTGTTTGGAACATTTTTTTCCATGCTTTGAATTTCAATCCATTTGTAGTCTTGTGTCTAAGATGAGTCTCTTGTTAGCAGCATAGAGCTGGATTACATTTCTTAATCCTTTCTGCCAATCTGTATCCTTTAATTGGTAAGTTTAGTCTGTTAACATTTGAAGTGATTATTGAAAATGTGTTTTGTGAATCCACCATCTTATCTTTTGGATTTTATTTGCCATATCTATATATTCTTTTCCTTCTTCCTCTTTTTATCCTTTAAGTTACTCTTACTGGTACTCTTCAATTCTGTGACCTCCTCCAGACCTCTCTCTCCTGTCTTTTTTTTTTTTAACTGGAAGAACTCCCTTTAGTACTTCTTGTAGGGCCCTTCTGTTCACAAACTCTTTCAGGTATTGTTTGTGAAAATTGTAATCTCTCCCTCAGTTTTGAAAGACAATTTTTCTGGATACAGAATTCTTGTCTGGAAATCTTACTCTTTTAGGAACTTAAATACGTCATAACACTTCCTTTTTGCCCCCATAGTGCCAGCTGTATATTTGAACACAGTTTCATCTAGTTGCTCTTGTATGTAGTAGATTGTTTTTCTTTTGCCACTTTCACGACTTTCTGCTTCTACTCAACTTTTGACACACTTACTAGTATGTGTTTTAGGGAAGGTCTATTTGGATTTATTTTATTTGAAGTTCATTGAGCTTATATGATTTGCATATTGATGTTTTTATATGGGTTGGGAAGTTTTCCCCCATTATATCCACAACTAATCTTCCTAGCCCTTCACTCTTATCTCACTTCTGGGACACCAGTGATTCTTATATTTGTACACTTTGCTTTATCCATCATTTCCCTGAGGTCCAATTCAAATTTTTCTATCTTTTTTTGCCATCTGTTGTTTTGAATGTTTGAAATCAGTTGTTCTCTCCTCTTGTTCACTTATTCTTTCTTCTGCCTCTTCAAGTCTGCTATTGTGTGTCTCTAGTATGGTTTTTATTTTGTCTGCAGCATCTTTAATCTCTGTGATATCTATTCTGTTAATTCTTTCAAATTCCTCTTTATGCTCTTCTAATGTCTTCTTGATCACCTAAATGTCATGTCATCCCATTTATTTTATTTAGTCAATTTATGTGAACATTTTTGATTAGTTGTTCTAATGTCTCCTCTGGTGTTTTAATTTGGTCATTAGTCTTTGCTCTACCTGTCTGCATCATGATATTCTTAGTGATCTTCTGCTGTTTTATATCACTTAAAAATTTTGATTGGGTTTTTTGGAAGTTCATTTCATTCAGTAGTCTAAAGCCTTGCATGTGTGGGATGGATGTAGAGCCAGATGCAGGACAAAGGGCAGGACACAACACTGCAGTGAAGCACTGTAGTGCAGATATCACCACTGGTTGCTGATGTTATTCTGGTGTCTATGAATGTGTCTGCTCAGCGGTGGGGAGGATATGGTTGTGTGAGTACATGAAGCTTGTTGGTGGGGCAGTGGTGTGTGCTGGTTTAGGCACACTTGGTGTTTTGGGAGCATCCACATAGCTCAGGACAATGGTCACCATTGCATCTCCATGGGCTAGTGGCAGATGTCTGGAAGGGATCTTTATGATTGTTTTCATGGAGATTTGACCTATCCAATTGTGTGTGATAACTTTTGATTAGATGGTTTCCCTGGAGATTTGACTCCACACATTCAAGATGGTATTGCTTACTGGAGCCCTTTAAGAGGGGACCATTTTAGAAAAAGTTAACAGTTTTTATTTTTTTACTGCTGAAGTGGGATGTTGTAGTGGTTTAAAAATACCAAACATGTTGTAACAGTTTTTAAATGGGTAAGGGGAAGATTCTGGAAGAGTTATGAGGAACTTGATAGAAAAGGTTTTGAGAGACTGCTGATTGAATATGGACTGTGTATTAGTTAGGGTTCTCTAGAGAAACAGAATCAACAGGGAACACTTGCAAATATAAAATTTATGAAAGTGTCTCATGTGACCGTAGGAACACAGAGTCCAAAATCCACAGGGCAGGCTGCGAAGCTGATGACCCCAATGGATGGCATGGATGAACTCCACAGGAGAGGCTCACCAGCCAAAGCAGGAATGCAATCTGTCTCCTCTGAGTCCTCCTTAAAAGGCTTCCCATGATTGCATTTAGCATCACTAATTGCAGAAGACACTCCCCTTTGGCTGATTACAAATGGAATCAGCTGTGGATGTAGCTGACGTGATCATGACCTAATCCTATGAAATGTCCTCATTGCAACAGACAGGCCAGCGCTTGCCCAATCAGATGAACAGGTACCACAACTTGGCCAAGTTGACACCTGTCCCTAACCATGACAGACTGCAAGGGCATGTCTTATAAGGCTTTAAACAGAAATAAAGAATGTGTTATTGCAAACTGGAAAGAAGGCATTCTTTTCGGATGGACAGCAGAACTTGAGAGTGGTGAACTTGAATACTTAGTGGAAGAAATTTCCAAGTTAAGTGCAGAAAATGCAGTCTGTCTGCTCCTTGCAGCTTATAGCAAAATACAAGAGGAAAGAGATAAATTGAGAACTGAACTCTTGCATGCAAAGAAACCAAAAATTGCTGGTCTGTGCTTCTAGAAAATGAGCCCTTTGAATAGGGCCCTACATGAAGATTTAAGCAAACATGGAAACCAGTCTTCCATTTCATAAAAATCCAGGATTGGAGATGAAGTTTATTCAGGAAGGATTTGTGTTAAGTCCTTTTATCTGATGGGCATGATCATTGCCTACTACATAGGAAACTAACAAGAGTGGTGTGGGATCTGTATATACACAACCACTCAGACTCTGGATTAAATGGGACAGAAAAGGGACAATTTGGAGGAAAAATAACTTCTGAAGCATAACTATGGAAACTAAGGTCTGAAACCAAGAAAACTCAGGCCAGGGGAGTGGGTCCACCCAAGAACTTGCAGATGGTTAGTTTGTCCCAAAAGTGGTACTTTCATGTTAATATTCAAAAAGCATTGTGCCCCAGGCATTGGAAAGTGTGGAGCACATTCCTTGGAGATTGGGTAGAGGCTGGCTGCCATCCCATTATTCTGGAGGAGTTGATTATGTGCCCTAGAGATGGCATAGATCCTGGGTATGACCCCAATATTTGGAAAGGGTGGAGCAGAAAACAATGTGGTCTCCCTAATTGTCCCCCAGGGTTGCATTTGGAGAAAGCAGGACCACTACATAGGCTCTTGGAAAGGGTGGAACTGCCACTTTACAAAGCCCCAATGATAAATGACTCTCAGATTTTGAAATCTAATGAAGTGTGTCATGCAGATTTCCAGAATTGTTCGTCCTTGGTGACTCCTGTGTTCTTCCAACTTTTCCATATGTACATGGGAATATGTATCCTATGAGTATCCTTCTTTTGTCTCTGGGCAGCAGAATACCTATTCTGAGTTTTGCAGTACCACAGAAAGAGGAGAATTTTACCTTAGGACAGATCATGGCTGTAGCAGACTTTGATGAAGTTTTGTACTGTTTCTGAATTTCTATTGTATTTGTATTTTTACAAAAATGGCTTAAAGTTTTGTGATATTATGATGGAATGAATTTATTTTATATTTGGAAAAAACATGCCCTTTTGAAATTCAAAAGATTCAATGTGCCAATTTGAAGCTATTATGTACCTCAGAAAAGCCATGTACTTTAATCCTCATTCAATATTTCTGGGTGGGATCTTTTTTTTTGTTTCCATGGAGATGTGTCTCTATCCATTCAAGGTGGGGTTGCTTACTGGAACCCTTTAAGAGGGAAATATTTTGAAAAAATGTTCCATGTTGACAAAATCTTTTGGAGTGGCTAGAGACCTCTGGAAGTGCAGGTAGAAAACACTCGTGGAGAAGCATTATGAAATGAGGAGAGAAACTGCAGACATCACTGTATGTTTCCTGAGCTGAGAGAGTGAAGTCCTGAACTTCATTGGCCCTTTATTTGGAGTTAAATATTTCTCTGGATATCTTAATATGGACATCTTCATGACCTTAGAGTTGTAAAGTTGCAACTTAATAAATTTTATTTTTTAATGTTGTTCTGCATATTGGGCATTGCATTCCAGCACCTTACAAACTAAAAGAGATGGCTAGACCAAAATCAACAGGTAGGAAAAGGACTGTCAGCATTATGCTAAACTTTATTTACATTCTTCTTTAACACTCATCATATTTAACAGTTTAAAAGTTTTTGTTAATGCACTATCTTGCCAAAGCAAGGAAGAGAATAAGAACTGTGCCCTATGTTTACATTGTGTTAATTATGGCATGAAATTTTCTCTTGTAATTGCTTTCCATAATTACCTGGGTAAGGTGAAGAAAGTATGGAAAGTAAGAAGATGTTTTAATATTCTTTCACTTGTTTGAAAGTGAGAAAAAGCTGTAGTGATATAAAAATCTATCCCCCATTTTTGCCATGAAAAAAGTGTTAAATAAAGGGTAAAGGGTCTATTCCTTCATTAAATGTATATTATTTCATCAGAATTTAGATCTTCATGCTTTTAGATACCTTCTGTTAGTGATATTACTCACAAATCCCAGTGTTTGGATATTAGGGTGCCTGGTAATACAAACTTTTTTTTTGCATGGGCAGGCACTGGGAATTGAATCCGGATCCTCTGACATCACAGGCAAGCTTTCCTGTTTGCTGAGCTACCGTGGCCTGCCCAATGCAAACTTTTTAAAGCTAGAATAAGTTGTCCTATTGCCATGATTTTATTCTTTCTCTACAATATAATATTCTCCAAATTCAATGGAAATATGATTTAGGAAATGTCATATATATTATCTCTGGATCTTATTGCAGTATTCCTGATGTTTTCCATCAACTAACATCTTTAATAAATCCTTTAGTTCTCCAATCAATCATTTTAAATATCTTTCTTTTGTTCCCTTCCTTCTATTCTCCAGTATGTTTTAATTCACTTTTCATTAACATTCATTTCTTTCCTAGATACGTTCTGTGGATCTGGAACATGGCAGGTGAATCAGCATGTGGGGTAGTAAGCTTGTTTTGGGGGTGGGATAATAGGTTTTTGCTTAAAGGAAGTTAAATTTCCTTTCAGCAAGTCAAAGTTATCAAATCTGTTTTACAGATGTTTGATGGCAGCATAGTCAATAATAAATTATCACCACAGTAGAAATAAATGATAATAGAAATATCAAAAATAATTTACTGTGTTTTCAGGAGACAGAGATAATTCTTTGTCTCCAACTTTATTTACTCTGTCATTTTAAAATCAGAAAATAAAATGGAAAGAATTTGTGGAAATTCATGTCCTTAAACAAAGCTTACATAAACTTAGAGTTTATTATTGACTAATATAATACATTTCCTCTCAGAGAGTGCATAAGGTTCTATGAAATCAAATAATGAATTGTATAATCAGAAACCAGAAATGATTTCACATGTCAACTTGGCTAGATTATGGCATCCATGTGTTTTGGTCAAGCAAGCAAGCAGTGTTCCAATTGACACTCTGAAGATATTTCACAGTTGGACTTTTTAATAGGTTGATTAAATATGTTTAGCTTTCCTAGGCTTCTGAAAACAGATACCATTAAGTGGTTTGGCTTAAGCAATTGGAATTTATTAGCTTACAAGTTTGAGTACAGGATCATGTCCAAATCAGGCCTTATCAAGTTGACACTTTTGTTCTGAATGCAGGCTACTGGTCAGTTGGCTTTTCTGTGACACAGCAAGCCACATGGTGGTGTCTGCTTCTCTAACCATTCTCTTCTGGGTTTTGTTGATCTCAGTTTCTTTGTTCTGTGTCCTTTTTTTTCTTTGTCTGTATTTCACTCCTCATCCAATCAGTTGGAGGCCTTAAAAGGAGAACTTCAAATTTCACATATCCAAAAATTGTATCTATCATTGTTTCAGCAATCCAATTTCATCTAGGGATTTCAACATCACCCTCATTGTAGCTTCCAATTTATAGTCTGCCATAGAGAACTCAGACATGCTAATCCCCATTATGGTGTATTACAATTCTTACAATAAATATCAATATTTACACAATAATATAAATTTACTGTCAGTCTCTTTCTCCAGAGAACACTGACTAATACACTCAGGATGAAATGATACTTGTTATCTAATTTGTGAGGGTTAATTTCTGAATATAAAGTGAACAATCTGTTTGTGCCTTATAATTTGACATTTTTAGGAATCAAATATGTTACAATTATATCTTTGAAGAGCATTTTCAAATACATTTGCCTCAACCACTGTTTACTAGATAAATATTCTATAAGAAATATCATATACAAATGTTGCATGCATTCTTAAAGACTTTGTGGAAGGCACTTTTTACCTCTTTGTTCCTTAAACTATAGATCAAAGGATTAAGCATGGGGATAATTAAAGTATAAAACACAGAGGTCATTTTATCAGTATCAGCAGAATGATTAGATTTGGGTTGTACATACATAAATAGTAGAGTTCCATAGAACACCACCACTGCTGTAAGATGAGAAGCACATGTAGAGAAAGCTTTTTTCCTCCCCTCAGTAGTACTTATTTGAATTATGGCTATCAGAATCAGCACATAGGACACTAGAATGACCAAAAGGGAGGAAATCAAATTAAATGCAGCAACTGTTATGGTCAACATCTCTAGTTCTTGCACATTTGAGCACAACATAGCTAACAAAGGAACTTCATCACAATAGAAATGACTAATGACATTAGAGCTGCAGAAAGTCCATGAAAATGTCTTAATGGTGGTCATCAAAGACTGAAAGGTGCTATACAGGTAGGGGACACCTACAAGGATATGACAAAGCCTCTGGGTCATAATAACATGGTAAAGCAAAGGGTTACAGATGGCTACATAGCGGTCATAGGCCATGGCTGACAGCAAGAAAAGTTCACTGATAATGCACATCATGAAAAAAGCCAGCTGAGTGGCACAGGTATAATAGGAAATAGTATTTTGCTCCTCAATGAAATTTACCATCATCTTGGGACAAATGGCAGTAGAATTGCCAAGATCAATGAAAGCCAAGTGTCTGATAAAGAAATACATAGGAGTGTGGAGGTGGGAGTCCACCTTAGTCAGGATGATCATGCCAAGGTTGCCCACAACTGTGACCATGTAGATGAGGAGAAATACCCCAAAAAGGGGACCCTGCAACTCTGGGCACCTTGTTATTCCCAGTAGAATGAATTCAGAATACACTGTCAGATTCTGTTGATCCATTGTTTCCAGTACCTTCAGGTAGGAAAGGTACTGTTCACTCTAGCTTTCATGTAACATTACTCTTAATATCTGTAGACAAATGGAAAATGTAATGACTGCAATTGACTTTGAAGGTAAAATAACTTGTTCCCCAAACTAAGGCATCTATATGAAATACCTTCTGTACTGACACAATATCTACTAAACTCTAAATAGAATCAACACTATTTAGAGCATATCCATGGAAATAAAAAATACATAGGTATTAATATAGAAATATTTAACTCTTATTTAATCTACCCAATGAAATCATAGTTTTCTTTAGTATATTAGAATATTTGTATGAGATTTCTTGTGGCATTTTTATATTATGAATGAAAGCTGTACATTGAACACAGAGCTAATAAAGCTTAAGATTTAGGGTATTATCAATGTTCTGGATGTGGTGTTAACAATACGGTCACACAGTAATTGGTCTGCATATGTGGTGAAAGCATGACGACCATACCATGATCAATGAAACTCACCTCTTTTCATTTGGTCTTCTGCTCCATTGCACTTCTCCAATGTAAAGGTGCATTTTAGTGTTTGGAGACATTTCTGGGTTACAAGTAAGTGAGACATGAATTATAAATAATTAATATGAGGTTTAGTGAGTGTATCTATTTGGTTTAAATCAATGACATGTTTCATTGAATGACATGTACTGTTTTCTGGTGTGGAATGGATTCTAAACCACTCCTGTTACCTATTAGACTGAGTTCTGTCTATAATCTAAAGTTAGTTATAATATTTATTTATACAAATATTTAATTTGTGGATTTTATTAATTATCTACCCATTATAGTTTCTTCACATCTGAAATTAGCTTTTTAATTTTTTCTTTGAAGTAAATATTCACATTTATGCCCAAATTTGTCCTGATAATATTGTTTTTTATCAAAAATCCCACAATTTGATACATTTCCACATCCACAAGATATAGATGAATGCTTGCTAAAAATCTATGATTTATACCAATATTAAAATATCTGACTGATTTATATGGCTATTTCATCTCATATAATACTATGCAGATGATAGAGCCAGCATAAACTTTAAAATATTTTCTTGAGTACTTAGTTAATCTTATTTTTCAAGCTATCAATTCATTACTAGAACTTTAAAATGCAGGATTTATATAGCATATCACTATGTATGTCAAATAGTTCAATGGTAAATATTTCTCTCTTCCTTTCATACAGTTTAAGAATAAAAATCAGTACATAACCGAAGCTGGAACTGCTCTGATTGAAGCTAATTAAGCACATTTACCCTAACCATCTTGGATTGCCCTTAAACATCCTTTCATATTCATGGCCACCACTCTCCACAATGAAAACCTAGGATTCTGTAACCAATATTTCTTATTTGGACAAGTAAATACAATTTAAAATATCCAGTCACATAAAACTTAGATTAAAATTATAATATAATGAAATCTCCAGATTTATCTTCCACAACAGTAAATGAGACCCTAAATATTGGAGCAATTGCAATCTAGAATCACCATCATGTGGCAGTTACCAAGTAGGGATGAGTTTTCAGTGTTGTGCTGACTAGAAATTTCAGGAGAGGGGAAGAAAATCTAAAAATCTGCTAATTTGAGGCATCTGTTTTTCCAGTCTGATCAGCACTCTTGGAGGACAGGGAAACTCTTGAAATTGGGTACCACCTCCAACCCTTCTTCCTAAATGATGTTGTCTCTATTCTCTATTGATGCTCATTTTCTTTTTTTTTGTATGCTGTAAGGCAGGGTCGCATTTCATTATTTTTCTATGTGAGTCTTCTGTTACTGCAGCACCACTTGTTGAATTTTTATTATATTGCTTGTTTTTTGTTTGGTTTTGCTTGTTGGTTTGTTTTTTGGAAAGTGCATAGACTGGAAATTGAATCCAGGTCTTCCATATAGCAGGAAAGAATTCTACCACTGAACTATGCTTGCATCCCCCAAGTTAGAAATTATTTTAGGTTTAGAGGTTTTGTGCAACTGCATAACTCAAAAAAACATACTCTTTATCTGCCAGTCTACTCAATCCATTTGTAATGTTTATTATGAAATTTCAGACCCAGTAGGAATTTATGAAGTAAGGAAAACACACACCAAACAAATAAAAACAACAAAATCTTTAAGGTTTCATGAGAATTGTTTATCTGAAATGTATTCCCAGTTTATCAAATATTGCATGATACATACTTATTCTAAAATGAAATTTGTTGTCAACCAAATATTACTTAGAAAATACTTACACTAAAAATATTTGTTGTTTATCTGAAATTCAAATGAAAATACATGTCCTTTATTTTATCTGACAATTTTACACTAATAGATTCTGTTAGATGATATTGGTGGTGAAATTATCAAAGTCTTCTAAGTTCCTCTTCACGTGTGATATTCAAATTTCCACATTCAAGGCACATGAATTAAATAGATCTGTGACATATAATCAGTTCATAATATTTAATGCTTTAGAAATAATATCCTTTTACAGGAAACTAAAGTTAACAAAGGAGATACAGAATATTGTTGATATACTTGAACAAATCAACCGTCAGTAACCACAAGAAAATCTACAAATAGGGCCAAGGGAGACAGGAATTTACCAAGAACCAAGTGATCATCAAAATCAAAGAATTCTTATCAACCCACCTTTAATGAAGAATCAATTTTCTCCTCTCAACCTTTTGTGTCCTTTTTCTTTGGTAGGTGCAATTTATGGTTTCCCTCCCTTTTTGTGGTTTCCCCTGAGGAAGTAGAATGCAATTCATTGACTATCCCAAGTCAACAGAAAGAGTAAAGAAAAATTGTCATAATGTGCTTGTTAATTATTCAGGATACCCTACATATTCCCCAGTGAGAAAAAGCAAGAGGCAATTCAAGGATAGGAACAAACAGAAATTATCTATAGTCCCATGGAAGCCAACATATGTAAAGATACTCATTCACTTAGAGTACAGAATTAAAGTGACAATAGAAAATAAAGGTATGTCAGTTCAGTATAGTAAAACTAGAAACATGCAAAGTCATGAAGAAATAGTAAATGATATAGTTATTACATCGGATTTTTGTCCTTGAATTTGTTTTTGAAAGACAAATATACTGTAGGTACTATGTTATAAATACACCATCAATACACACACATGAAATAAATATTGGTTTTCAAATCTCCAAAGTAAACAAGGACCATGTAAATAATGTTATTTTTCTGGAGTCACACAGAAACACAAAAGGGTTTTAAATTAAAGTCAGAATTTACCTAATCCAAATGTTTAAATGAGTGGTACATATTTGTTTTAGTTTGATAAATCTGCCAGCATGCAATGTACCTAAAGTAGAACAGCTTTTGAAATTGGAATTTATTAAGTTGCAAAGTTTACAATTCTAAGTCCATAGAAATGTCCAAATTAAGGCATCCAAGAAAGATATCTTAACTACAAAGAAAGAGCCAATGAGTTTGTGGTTTCTCTCTCAGCAGGGATGTCACATATCTGATAGCTTTCTCTCTTCATTTCATAAGGCTTCCTTTGGGATGTTTTCTTTCTCTATCTCCAAAGATTTATGGCTATGTGGGCTCTGTCAGCACTGAGCTTTTACCAAAATAGTTTCCTCTTAAAAGACTCTAGTAAGCAATCCCATCTTGACACTTCTCCATGGAAACCAACTTATCAAAAGTTACCCACCCATAATTCGGTGGGTCATATCTACACAAAATAAAACATCTCACCCAGCAATATTGAATCAGGATTAAGGAGCATGGCTTTTCTGGGGTACATGGCAGTATCAAACTTGCACATATTATTTGTCCCTTGATATGACAAACACACAACAACATGAAAACAATAAATATTGCAATTATAGTATTTCCTAAACTGAGATCCCACCACTTGTGAATAGTGTTCACTTATGTTATTGTTTGATTTTCCATATAATATTCTATTGGATAAATATACATCAATTTTTTCAACAGTCCTCTATTAATGGACATTTAAATTTGTGGCTTTTAAAAAATCCACTATCAACATTTTCATATAAGTATATTTGCATGCAAACCCAATATTTTTTATTACATATCAGAGAGTGGGATTATTGTGTCACAGGTAAAATGTACATCTATGTATATATAAAGCTGCCAGCTTTCAAACTGTATTTTGTTATTTTACATTCCAACACTAAGTATGAAAGCCCCACTTGATTCTTATTCTCATCAATTTTTAATTGAAAGAGTTTTATTTTTCCTCTTTAATTAGGCATTGAAATTTGTGTACAGCAATATCTTGTAGTTATAATTTGCCTTTGATAAGTAATGATAATGAATATAGTTTTTAATGTAATTTTGGGTTTAAATTGGGTTGATTTTCTTTTCAATTGATTGTTGGATATTCACGTATGTTCTTGGCAAAACTTTCTATTTCATATATTTATATTGATAATAGCTAAATTAGGCAAGAAAAGTTAGCTACTGTTAAGTTTTATAAAATCCTTCTTTACATAAGAAAAGTTAGCTACTGTTAAGTTTTATAAAATCCTTATTTACATACTAATACTCAGGTGAGCCTTCAGTGAGCCATAATTATTTTGCTGGTATTGGATTTTGCCTTGATGTTGGTGGCTGCTAAGTAATTGGGGTGGTGGTTGCTAAAAGTTGGGGATGCATCAATCTCTTAAAATAAGACGGTGATGAAGAGTGTCACATTGATATTTCATGAAAATTGTCCATACCATGTGAGGCTGTTTGATAGCATTTTATTTACAGTGGAACTCCTTTTAAAATTGGGGTCAATCCTCTCAAATTGACATTTCATGAAAATTGTCCATAGCATGTGAGGCTGTTTGATACCCTTTTATTTAAAGTGGAACTCGTTTTAAAATTGGGGTCAATTCTCTCAAACCCTGCTGCTTTATCAACTAAGCTCATGCAATATTCTAAAAACTTTGTAGTCGTTTCAACATCATTCTCATCATGCTCACTGTTACAAAAAAATGCTGTATTTGAAAGTGAATAAATACTCACCCAATTGTGGAAGAGAAAGGAGTTTATTCATGATCTTGCAAGAATAGGTGCCTACCTGAAAAATGGTGGCTGGCAACACAAAACTATAGAAGACCAAAATGGTTAAATCTGTGCCTAGCTCACAGACCCTTCCCTCTTTCTCCAATGATTGGATACTCCAGAGGTTAGAGCCTATCTGGATAATCTAACTAATTTGAACTTCCCGCCAAAAGTTCCCCCCTTTGATTATGTTTTACATTTAATGATCCTGGTCATTAAGGACTTGGCATCAGTTATAGGCTTGCATCAGAGGCCCTCACAATTCCCTGCCTGCATTATGTTATGTGAAAGCTAAAGTTAGCTTGATTCTTACAAATCCCCTCTTTCTTTTCAAACCTGTTACTTTTCACATTTTAGTCTCTCTTCAAGCATGATAATAGCTTTTTAACTGTCTATATCATGGGGATATTTTTACAGAGTTCTTGAAGAGTTTATGAACTAACCCTCAGGCACATGGGATAATGCAGCACCTAAGAGCTATGAGTACACCACCTACTATGATTAAAGAAGTTAGCATAGACAGTGCCACCCCTTTCCATTCCCCAAAACAGTTTTCTAACCATCTCATGGGGGGGGTCACCAATTCTTTAGATAAGGTCCTTAGACCTTGTAAAGCTTTAGTGATAGTTCCATGTGGGGCTGTATTACTAGGGATAAATGTATAATAACTACCCCCAATCATAATGTAAATACCTCCCTTTTTGGCTAATACCATGTTAGGGCCATCCTATTCTCCCAGGTCATTTGGCCAGTAGCATCTAATTGTTCTGCTTTTACTTTAACTGCATCCTCAGTATAATTTATCTGATTAATACAGTCCACATTTTTGCTGATGGTGACCTACCAGAATAAGGAAAACAAATCTTGCAGCTACTTACTTTCTAGCTTTAAAATCATCTGGGAATTCCCTTGGCATCCCTATACTGTCTAAATCAACTTGATTCTCCTCCTTTTCAAATGCCAAGGTAAATGGGATGGCCAATGGACAAGAGCACAGTTGCCTTTCAACTTCTTGGGTAAAACTGGTGGGAGGATGCACTTTCCACAATACCACCAAAGTCCTGCTTATGGTGTGGTTAAACTGAAGAAATTTCCAGTACTATACTCACTCATATCTCATGTTTGGGTATGAAATACCATGGGCCCAAGGTCCTGAAGCCCTTCTATCCATCTAGAGAGACAGGCAGAGTGGATTTCTGAACTGAAGCAAAAAGCTGGTATGGCCTTGATTTTTCCACTCTTTGTTGTAGGAAGAGAGGGGACAATGTCCTACAATTTTCACCAGGAATAGTATTCTGAAAAAGGAATACCATGCATTTGAACTCATTTTTGTGTACTGACATATGCATTGGAAAGGACATGACATGAATAGTGGGTCAGCCTGTTGTGCAAGCATAACAGTTGCTTTTGTTTAGACTCTGGACTGTATATATGATCCATTCCACCCAGGCATTTGTATCTCTGCACCTTGTCCCTACCTTTATGGTTTGCTCCCAATTTTCTGTTCTGTACACCCTGACCAACTGTGTGATTATTTTGTATTGGGGAACTAACTTTTAGCTGAGTGTCCATAGACGTCATTGAAGAGTTAACTGGAGAGGGTATTATAGCTGTTAGGGACAGGACTCATATCCTTAATTTTCCTAGAGGGTCTTTTTCAGTGAGGTCTGCTCCCATCCCTTATATTCTAACAATCATTATTGATCTATGCTTCTGCTCCATGCTGGATGCTTGCTTTCTTGATGGTTATCACTACTAGGTTGCACTACCTTTAGTTCTGTGAAATTAATTCCAAATTCACAGTTACACTACCTTTAATTTTGTGAAATTAGCTCCATATTCATGGTTCATCCTTGAAATTGTGTAGTCTACCATATATCATTCCAGGAGAGGCAATAAGAGGCTAGATTGTAACATCTCCCACTGACTCTGGACAAAAGTATTTGTTTTTCCCACTTAATTGCCATTGATTCCTTAAGTCTCCACAGTTTATTATTTGCTAAGTACCAAATGTTAGGCCTGACATGACACCTTCCCCCCAGGATGCAACTTGCCCCTGACAAATATTTCAGAAAACCTCTCTTACTCCAAACTGCCACAGTCTGACATGTCCTTCACCTTCCATCATCTGTCTTCTTGTAACATCCTTCCTTTATCCAGCCTCTACTGTCTGACAAATGCATTATTGTGTAAACCCCCTTATTTATTGTTTGCTTCTAGCATTTATAAACTTGCATGCCTAAGGCAGTATTGAAATTTTAAACTTTGCCTGTGGAAAGCTACCAACTAAAAACTTAGCTCCCTGTTTCTGAAAACTAGCCAATAGGGACATGCTTAACCTTTTCTTCCCAACTTTTTAACCCTAACCCTTAAAAGTCCTATCCACCCACCACCACTTCAGGGCAGCCATTTTTCTTTTCTTGAAATGCTACACAGATGGCTGTTTTTCCCTGGAATAAAGCTTTTGCCTAAACTCTTTTGTTCTACCTAAATCATGTTGAGTTTGCTGAATTTACCTTTCATTAAACTGTACAGTTTGGGGATTTAAACCTTCAGTTATATTCATTATCAATTTAACAGGGCTTGATGCATCCCCAATTATGAATATAAGAAGTAAAATTATTCTTATTTTTAAATTGAGCTCCAGATCCCTCATTTGTCTCCCTTGGGTAAGACTTTTATTTGACCAGGGTCACTATTAACTATGTCAGATCAAAGTACAGTATCCAAACTCCAATCCAAAAACTCCTTTAAATTAAACTCCTCCCAAATGTTACATTTTTAACATGATTTTAAAGGGCTTCAGCTAGAGTTATTTCTCAGGAATTAGACTGTGTTGTTGGATACTTATCATATGGCTTAGGTACTGGTCTTCTTACTTGGATGTAGTGAATCCAACCTTTCTCTGCTCTCCAGATTGTCATTTCAGTTGTCAATATTCTTCCCAGGCCTGTTGGTGTTTGACTCTTTCCACAATTTGATGAGGATCCAACTTCTGGGTTGAGGCTGATGGACAGCAGATTCAAGAGGTTTGGTCTGGGCCAAAAAACCAAAGTGCCTGGGATATGACAGGGATGAGAACAAAGCCACTATAAAATTCTTAAGGAAGAGATCCTTTGCAAAGTCAGCTACTGGCATGGTCTGTCCTAAAGCAGAATTCTCCTCTGGCTCTGAACCTGAAAAACTCAGAAAAAAGTTATTTGCTGCCTGCTGACATACAAAGGAGAGAGTGTCATAGGATACATATTCCCATTTACATAAGAAGAAATAGGAAGAAACACAGGGTTCAGCAGACCCAAGCAGTTTCAAAAACCTGCAGGGCAAATTTCATTAGATTTTAAAGTCTAAGTTTCATTTATCTCCAGGCTTTAGAAAGCAGCAGTCACATCCATTCCAAGGGCCTATACTTAGCTTACCTTTCTCTCAATGCAACCCTTGGGAACACTGGGGAGGCAACTCTCCTCTAGTCTCCATCTTCTCCAAGCATTAGGGTTGCACCTGGGCTCTCTGTCATATCTGGGTCACATGTTTCACCCCTCCATGTGGTGGCAGCCAGGATTTCCTCAATTCCCAAGGACTGTGCTCAACCCTCTCTCCAAGGCCTGGGGTGGCAACATTCCTGCACCTTGAGGTGAAAGGCCCATACACTGACTTTGGGGAAAATTCACCATCTCAAAGTGCTTGGGTGGGTACACTCTCCTGGCCAAGGCCTTTTGACTTCACACCCCAGACTCCATGGTTTTGCCTCTGAAGCCATTTTCCATTAATGTGTTCCTTCCCTGCTCCTCCCAGTCTGAACTAGCAGCATTTTTTAATACAGATGTTGCAACACTCTTGCCATCCTTTTATGTAATAGTTTTAAGTCATGTCCATTAGCCAATCCCATGGGTATTATAAGGTCTCTTCCCAATACGTTACTTTCAGCTTCTAGAATGTATTGCAGGGGTCTTATAATTTGATTTTCTTCCCAACAGATATCAGTATGCTTGAAAATGGGGACTTTAAATATTTCTCCTTTTACACCTGAAACTGTGAAGAATCTACTGTGAATTTGATCCTTTTTGCAATATGTGTCTCAGAAGATCAAACTGTCCTAGTGTCCACCAAAAATGTAATTTCTCCCTGATATGGGCTCACCTATAGATTTATCAAAAGCTCGGGGTGGGCTCTTGAGATGAGGAGGCTTTAACTTTCCTAACTTTCAAAATTCATTAAGGGTATCATCCAACCTTCTTTCTTTAAATTAAGGTATTCACTTTTGAAATCACCAGGTTTCCCAAAGTGACAACACCATACTGTGTCTTGTGCCATCCTAGCTCCTTTATCCCGTTTGCCCAGACTACTCTCTTTTGCCTCAGTCTTTTCCTCCTTGCTTTATTGCTAATCCTTTCTTGACTATGTTGTTGATCAAGTGGTTGGTCATGCTCAAGATGATTTTAACTTGTTGTTTCTGCCTTTAAGACCCAATTGGGCTCCTGTCTTTGCTTCCATATTATATTTCAGATGCAGGGTCACCTTTTCCTTTTTTGATGCAGGCATGGGCTTTGTTCATTGTTTGTCTGCTCCAAAGTGCTGTATGGGAAGCGGGGGGGGGGAGCAGGTGGGAGGGGGTGCTCCATGTCAAGTCTGTGAAGAGACACATAGGAGTCCTCATCTTTGTATCTGCTCCTGAGAAGATTCAGGGGGGATAAATTAATCACAGGTGTTCCTTAGGCTGTCAAGTGCAGAAACCAATTCACTTAGCTGAACAACTTCCCTGCCATGCCACTGGTGACAGTGGGTTGTGAGAAAGAAAGAGAAAAGCATCCTAAGGAACACCTGTGATTAATTTATCCCCCTGAATCTTCTCAGGAGCAGATACAAAGATGAGGACTCCTATGTGTCTCTTCACAGACTTGACATGGAGCACCCCCTCCCACCTGCTCCCCCTCCCGCTTCCCATACAGCACTTTGGAGCAGACAAACAATGAACAAAGCCCATGCCTGCATCAAAGAAGGGAAAGGTGACCCTGCATCTGAAATATAATATGGAAGCAAAGACAGGAGCCCAATTGGGTCTTAAAGCCTACCATATCCAGTAAAGTTTAATACAGCAAAACATCACAACTGAAATACACTCTGAGACTTTCTTAATAACTTTCCTAGCGGTTTATCCTTCCACCTATCTGTTTTCTGGATCTTTTTGTGAATGTTAGCTCAGAACCCCTTTACATCCTTTGGCTATAGGACTATCAGGGTGCATTCCTGAATATTACCTTACTTCATCCCTCAACATTCACTGATAAGCAGGTGGGGCTTTGTTTAAGTTCATTTCTCAAAAAATAAAACATAATATTCAACAAGATTTTGCTGGAAATGATGCATCTTTAGTTTCACTGAGAATTCCTTGTGTCTCTTTAATCATCCACCCTCTCCTTGGCTCAGCTACTTGCCTAAATAAATTAGAAAGCATGCATATTTTCTGTCACTTCAAATAATGCCAACATCATTGCTCAGAAATACTTATCAGGCCCTGTCAGAAAACCCCATAACATTATTAAAAGTTCAATTCCTGCAATGACACTTTCATCAAGGCAGCTCCTACAGGAAAGTGCTCCCATATCAAGATAGTTTTATTCACCCATTTGTTTCACTTTTATTAGTAGTAAGCCTGTAATCCCTGCATTTGGCAAGGGGGTTTATTATAGAGAAGCCATTACTCTGCATCAAGTGATCACATATGACTTTTAAATAGTTTTATTGAACCTGTTCTAGTTTGTTAGCTTCTGGAATGCAATATACCAGAAATAGAATGACTTTTAAAAAGGGGAATTTAATAAGTTGCTAGTTTACAGTTCTAAGGCTGAGAAAATGTCCCAATAAAAACAAGTCTATAGAAATGTCCAATTTAAGGCATCCAGGTAAAGGTACCTTGGTTCAAGAAGGCCGATGATGTTCAACGTTTCTCTCTCAGATGGAAGGGCACATGATGAATATGGAGGCATCTGCTAGCTTTCTTTCCTGGCTTCTGGTTTCATGAAGTTCCCTGGGAGGCGTTTTCCTTCTTCATCTCCAAAGGTCACTGGCTCATAGACTCTCTGCTTTGTGGTGCTGCTCTCTCTGAATCTACCATTCTCCAAATGTTTCCTCTTTTATAGGACTCCAATAAACCAATAAAGACCCACCCAAATAGGTAGAGACATGTCATCACCAAATCCAGCTTAACAACCACCCTTGACTAAATCACATCATCCAGGGAGATGATCTGATTACAGTTTCAAACATACAGTGTTGAATAGGAATTATTCTACCTCTATGAAATGGGATTTTGATTAAAATATGGCTTCTCTAGGAGGCATACTTCCGTTCAAACCAGCACAGAACCAAAGAGAACAAGCTAGAAAATTGCCAAAATATTAGTAACTCTGGGTAGCTCCTTCAAGTCCCTTTAAGACTAAAGATTACTGGATAGTTTAAGCTCTCTTTTCCTTGAGACTTCCCAAACACTTTATCTAAGTTCTGAGATTTGGGTATAGCTAGTTTTATCCTCTGTATACTGAGGCCTTAAAGCTTTTGCACAAAGCTGATCCTCATCTGGCCTGTACTTTGGCCAGAATACATTAGGTGGAACAATGCTTTCTTTTGTACAAATGCACATTTTTCCTTCTCTTGATCTGTCAATGTTCCAATATTCTCCCTATGGACTATCCAAGGGAATGTTCCTGGAAGGGATTTTTTCCCCAGTCAGCCAACTGCTTATTCCCATTCTGAGTCTTGGCTGGGTTACTTTGTCTTACCCACCACCAGGTTCATCAGAATTCATCCTAACCACCAAGGCAATACTCAATAGCCTTTTCCTTACCTTGTTCTGTGCAAAGTTGCCTGGTCACTGTGAGGCAAGTTTCCCCCTCCCTATTTCTTCTTCTTCAAAATAAGCAGATCCTGGCATCTGGCCTTGGAAATTTCTGACTGCCAGAGGTGGGTTGCCAATGACAGAGTCTGAGACTGCTTAAACAGTGGGGCATGCCATCCCTTCATTTTCTGCAAGGGTTCTCCTCTGAAGTGTCAGATCCTAGATGAGCCCCCAAAGTTTTAGTAGAAATATGCCATACATGAAAATGAATAAATGCTCACCTGATTGTAGAGAAGAAAATAATATATTCATGATCTTGCAAGAACAGATGCCTACTCAAAAATTGGTGGCCATTGTGCCAAGCAATAGAATGCCAAAATGGTTATACCTGTGCCTAGCTCACAGACCCTCCCCTGTTACTCCACTGATTGGATATTTCAGAAGTTACAGCCTATCTGGATAATTTAATTTGAGAGGTTGCAACCTTTAATTCAGAGGCTATAGACTATCTGGATAATTATCTAGATAACTAGTTTGAATTCCCCACTGAAGGTTCCCCTTTGAATATGTTTTAACATTTTAATGAGCCTGGCCATTAAGGATTTGGCACCAGTTCTAGGCTTGCATCAGGAACCCTCCCCTTTCCCTTCCTGCATTACCTTGTGTGAAAGCTAAACTTAGCTTGATTCTTACATTCACCATTTATTTGGTTCCTTCTCAAAATGCACTGCCTTTTCTCATTCTTAAGAAGCAACACTTTGTCCGTTAAAGTTTATCATGAGATTGCAGCATCTCAGACACCCTTCAGGCTCCACTTCTAATTCTAGTTCATTTCAATTTTCCCCAAATCAGGAGTTATTTCTTCCACTGAATCTTGAACCTCTCAAAGTCACTCGTAAGTGAAATCAGATCTTTCTTAGTCCACATCTTTAACTGAATGATAGGTATTTCTTGTTCTCTTATAATGCTAACCTGTAACAATTATTGTAATTCAACACATTACTAAAATGATTGTTTCAACTGTATTGTTTCTTGAACTGAAATAATGCCAGAGTTGGATAATATTCAGTACAAATTCATAGAGATTCAAATTTGCTTGTAAGATAGTTCACCACTCTATCATACTTTATCCATGCCTGCTTCCTCGTGGACTTCCATATGCAGAAAAATTTAGGAATATTTATATATTGAAATGCAGATCTAAAATATGCCAATCAGTGTGTTTTGAAAAAATATATTTCATTTACACTCAACATCAAAATCAAGATGTAAAACACGTTTGAAACAAACAAACAAAAACAAAAGTACCTCAAGTTTTATATCTTCTAAATTTTATGCTATTTCCATTACCAGGGAAATTCCCTCATACCTTAATCCTTATAAAATAACACCCTCTATCTCAAGATAACTGCTCTTCTGAATTCCATCATGAGACTATTTTTCCTGTCCTTGGAATTCATATAAGTGAAATTGTACAACAGATTCTCTCAGTCTAGATTCATTTACTCAGCATATTCTTTGTAAGATTCACCTGTGTTTCATTTTGGTTGTTAGATGTTATTCTATTGTATAAAATTTCTATAATTTCTTTAACCAGTCTCCAAAAACATTCCAGTTTTAGACTATTGTGGAAATATCTAATATGAACATTCTTGTATATTTGCAGACATATCAAATAATTTCTCTTGGAAAATATCTTAGTGGAATTATTGGGTCATAAGTGGGATTATTGGGTCATAAACACAAGCTTTCCAAAATTATTGTAGTATTTTACATTCCTCACAATTGTGTATTTCAGTTATGTTTGCTCCTCATTCTTGCTAATATAAGAGGTAGAAAAAAATTTAGCCATTATTATTTGCATAAACTGATATCTCATTTTTTAATTTTTCATTTAACTGAAGACTAAGGGTAATGAACAATTTTCCATGCAGTTATTGGCCATTAATATATATTTTTATAACATCTAAAATGTCTACCCTTTTTTAGATTAGGTTTTCTTTTGTCTCATTTTAAAATAGATTATAAATAAAACTTCTTTTTTAGATGTTTAAGCTGTAATGATGGTCTGCGTTTTTCCATTCAGTCTCCAATATTTTCCCTTGGAAGTTTTATTGCTTTAGCTATTATGTTTAGTTTTATAGTCCATCTAAAATTTTTGAAAATTTTGTGAAAGTCAAGGTATTTTTTTTCTATGTAGCTAACTAGGTTAATGTGTCACCATTTGATAAAAATATCTTCCTTTCTTACTTGAATTGCCTAGACTCCTTTTGTGAAATAGTCATTGACTACCTATGTTATCTATTTCAGGCTCTCTATTCTGTTTACTGATTTAACTTAATGATTTTAGGCCAATAATATACTGTTCTGATTACTGAGGGTTGAAAACATATGGTGTTTTTTACCCCAATTTTGTTCTTCTTTTGCAAGGTTGCATTGGGTACTGCAGGTATATTGTATTACTGGGTAAAGGTTAGAATTAAGTTGTGAATCCCTACTTTTTGAGTGGAATTATGTTGAATCTTTATAAGAATATATAGGGAAATGGCATCCTAAAAATGCTGACTTTTCCAACATATGTATATCTTATACTCTCCATTTATGTTTTACTTTCTCTTGCTAAAGTTTTGTTTGTATTATAGTAGCATTGTATGTCATTTGTAGAATTTGCTACTAAGTATTTTCCATAGTATTATTATGTAATTTAAAAAAAGTTTTGTTGTATTTTTCTAGTGAATGTTTTCTAATTTATATTATGTACCCTAATTTTACATCCTGAAATTTTTGTAAAACCACTTATTAGAACTTATGTTTTTGTCTATTCTTTTAAATTTCCTTTTAGAATATCATGTGCCCTTGAATTAAAATAGATTCCTTATTATAAATAGATAGGCCTTTTCTATCCTTCCTAAGGTTTAGGTTAGGATCTGATGTCTCTCTGGGAGGCATAACACTACACCAGTCTGCTGTCTGGGCTAGAGGAGGAAATTGCCTTTCCTCAGGAAGTGCTGTAGATGTGGCAGTGGTGGGTTCTAAAAGCAAAAGTTAACTTCTCCCAGGGGAAGAACTAGAGATTCTTTGGACTAACAAAGAATTGCTGTCATTGAGGAAAGAATATAGTAAAACTATTTACAGTGTGTTTCCTTGCAAATAAGCGTAATCCTTTTAAGCACTAAAAAAATAAACAAAAGTATGAACATCAACTCCGTTGGAACACTGTAAGATAGAGAAAGTCACAAGGGTGGTCTTATATATATCAACCCATTTTAACAGTGTGTGTATCTAGTTGGAGAAGGATCAGAGCAAACTTCGTATGCAAAGAATTATGTTTACCTGTTTGGACTTGTTTGAATATTTCCTAAAGCACTGAAATGAGGTGATTGCTATTGTTTAACTTAAACTGTAGTGTGAGGACAGAAAAGGTTTTAAGCAGAGAAAATCCTTCAAAAGTACTGAAAGGCAAATGAAAAAGCTGCTGTCATCTCTGGCATAATAATACAGTTGGGACATATAACAGACATTGTAAAATTTTGGGAAAACATTGATGATTGTGATGGTGAGTTGCTTTCTGGAACAAAGTATTTGAAAAGCTATCATGCATAACAGAATCTAGAAAGCCACAGTATTGCTCAGTGCAAAACTCATGCTCAAAAGAAAACAAAACAAATCTTGAGGCTATGCAGAGATATCACTGCCAGGTAATATTCAGTCTTAGCACAAGCAGTAAATAAAGGCTGGGGCAGAGTTAGAAGTAGACTGTCTAAGCATTTAAGGAATACTCCAGCAAAAAGCTAGGCTGCAAAAAATAAGAGAGTATTTTTTTCTTTTCTTTTTGATTCAAGGGGTTTAATAAAAGTCTCTGTCAAGTCAACAACTGCCCATATTTAAGTGCAACTTCAAAAACCCCATTTGATAAATGCCTTCTTTAAAACTGTTTTAAAAATTCAGCAAGCTAATAAGAAACTAAAAACTACAGCAAGTAACAACTTAAAATTCTAAGTAGGGAGAAATTTGATATCCAGCATAAAGGTAATCATTTTATATTATTCATTGGCTTTGTGTAAATTATGGCGCATGGTGAAGAGACTCTTTTATCTCCACAGTGCTATATTAGAGGATATAAAGCATATAAAATTAAATGATCAAGTTACATGACTATTGATATAAACCATAAATATAGTAGGTATGGACAAGATCATTTGATTTTTGAAGTTCATAAAAATTGTGACAATTAAAAAATTCTAAATGAATATTGAGACATGAACATGTACTTAGAATGAAAAATATGGAAAGAAAAACTCATTTCCAAGCAAACTGTTAATGGTCATATAATTCATAAAATGGGCAAATAAGATTATTTCTATTAGTTACATCCCTGACACACCTCAGCATATGTGGTGCTGGGAGTGAACTTAAAAGTGATTGCCACATAGAACAGATCACATTATTTATGTCACCAATTTGAACCACATAAATATGTGTACTAATATTAAATGAAACTTTAACTTGATTCCCACATAGTGGATTCACAATAATGTATTCTTAGGTTACACCAAAAGCAAGAACAGCAAAAGAAAAAGTAGTACACTTGGAGTTCAGCAAATTTAAAACTTTTGCGTACCAAAAGACATTATCAAGAAAGTGAAAAGGAACATATATAGTTGGAAAAAATAGTTACAAATCACATTACTGATAAAGATTATTACCCAGAATACATTAAGAATATATAAAGAACACCTGCAATTCAACAATAAACAACTCAAAGCATGCCAAGAACTTGAAGACTATTTCTCTAAGAAAGATATACAAATGACCAATGAGTATATGAAAAAAATGCTCAATAGTAAGATGTCTGTTACTAAATTTATTAACTTCTTTATTGTTGATTTCTTGAAATCACTTATAATTCATGAGTGAGTATACAATTGCATCAAATATTTTCTCTTCATTGATTGAGATTATCATTCTTTTCTCCCTTTTATTCCAAATATGTTGATTTACATTAATTTTTGAATAATAAACTAACTTGTATTCCCAGAATACAGTGCACTTTCATCATATATTATCCTTTTAGTATATTCCTGTATTTCATTTGTTAATATTCTATTGTATATTTTAAATTTATATTCATTATGTTTGTGTTCAAAATTCTATTTTTCATAGTTTTATTTTTCTCAGGTTTGAGAGAAAGGTTATTCTGACTTCATAAAATGAATTTAGAATGTTCATTTCTTATGTTATTTTTGGAAAAGATGCATATGATTGGAAATCTTTTTCTTTCAATACTTAGTAGAGCATTTCTGAGAAATTATCTGATCTGGGTGTTTTCTTTGTGGTGACTTTGTATCATATTAAAAAAACTTTAATATATGGCTTTTAAGATATTCCTAAAATTTCTTCTTTTGCCAATTTTGATAAATTTTGTTTTTCAAATAATTTTTCCATTTCATGTAATGTTTAAAACTAGCATATTTCATCAAAAGGTTTCCTTCATGTGTTATTGCTAAAGATTTTATGTTTGCATATGTTTTCCCTCTTAGAGGAATGATGATGGTTTCATAGCTTATTTCAGTTACCTCTGTCTGTCTTCTTAACTAATCTTAATAAGGTTTTTTAATATAATTGACTTGTATAATAAAACTGTTAGTCTACTTTCATCTTCTCATGTTTTTCCATTATTTGCTAGCATTCCCAACTGCATTGATTTTAACACCTGTTCCCTCTATTTCTCATTGTTGTTCCATACGTTCAACCATTCCGTTGACAAGGTAGATAAAAGGAGCATCAGACGCAGTGATTGACCTCTGCCAGCCCGAATCCTGGCCCCAATGGTGGGCTACACGAGAAGCCCCTGGGGTTCCCAGACCCGCAGAGGCCACCACCGACCTGTTGGCTAGGCGGCTGTGCCGTTGGCGGGGCCTCTTGCCCAGTGGACCACCCCGCACTCCTTCCCCCACTGAATGAGACAGAACGTTGTGACACAGGGTCTGTGGTCCCTGTGATTTTTTCTTTTCTTTATGTGTCTTACTTACTCTTCTCAAGCACCAGAAGACACCAAAGAAAAGGAAATGTTCCTATTTTGATCATTCCGTTCTGCCATTATAGAATGAGGAATTCAGAATCTCATCACATCTGGACACATTCATCATCATGATCATTTCTTGGAATACTTTCATTCTCTCAGAAGGAGAAATAGAATGGAAACACCGAAAAACTGCACACGTACCTTAGCCCTTTCACTTCAATCCTTCCTTTGATCACTGGCATTCCCAACTACATTGATTTTTAACACTTGTTCCCTCTATTCCTCATTGTAATTCCATACGTTCTACCTGTCCATTGACAAGGTAGATAAAAGGAGCATCAGACACAGGAATTGGCCTCTGGATGCCAGGAGTCTGGGACCGATGGTGTGCTCCAGGAGCCGGGAACCCTCTGTGGTTCCCAGACGTGCAGATGTAGCCACTGTTCATTAGACGAGCAGCTGGGCAGTTTGCAGGGCCTCCTGCCCAGCTCAACCTCCGCGGATTCCTACACCCACTGACTGTGACAGACCTTTGTGATGCTGTTGCTATGCTTCCTGTCATTTTTTTTTTGTTCTCGTGTCTTACTTACTCTTCTCAAGCACCAGAAGACAACAAAGAAAAGGAAATGATACTATTTTGATCATTCCATTCTGCCTTTATAGAATGAGGAGTTCAGAATCTCATCATACACTGGCACATTCATCATGATGATCATTTCTTGGAACACTTCCATACTCTCAGAAGGAGAAATAGTATGGAAACAGGGGAAAACTGTGCACATATCATACCCCTTATGCCTCCCTCCTTTCCTCGATTGCTAGCATTCCCAACTACATTGATTTTAATACTTGTTCACTCTATTACTCATTGTTATTCCATACTTTGTAACTGTCCATTGACAAGGTAGATAAAAGGAGCATCAGACACAGGTATTGGCCTCTGCCTGCCAGAAGCCTGGACCCTATGGTGCTCTCTGGCACCCCAGAATCCCGGATCCCTGGGGTTCCCAGAAATGCAGATGCTAGCATCAACCTGTTGGCCCGGTGGCTCGGCAGTGGGTGGGGCCTCTTTCAAAGCTCCACCTCCCCAGGCTCCACCCCCACTGACTGTGATAGACCTTTGTGATACAAACTCTGTGGTCCCTGTGAGGTTTTCTTTTATTCTCTTGTCTCACTTACTCTTTTCAAGCACCAGAAGACAGGAAAGAAAAGGAAACATTCCTATTTTGATCATTCTGTTCTGCCATTATAGAATAAGGAATTCAGAATTTCATCACATACTGGCACATTCATCATCATGATCACTTCTTGGAACACTTCCATCCTCTCAGAAGGAAAAATCGAAAGGAAACTGCAAAATCTGCTCATGTACAATAGCCCTTACACCTCCCTCCTTTCTTTGATTGCTAACATTCCCAAATACATTGATTTTTTACCCTTGTTCCCTATATTACTCATTGTTATTCCATATGTTCTACCTGTCTGTTGTCAAGGTAGATAAAGGGAGCATCAGACACAGGTATTGGCCTCTGAATGCTCAGAAACGTGCTCCAATGTTTCGCTCCAGCACCCGAGAAACCCCTGTTTTTCCTGGAATGCTGAATTCAGCACCGCCCTGTCGGCTGGTAGGCTTGGCCTCAGGCATGGCCTGTTTTTCAGCTCCACCTCCATGGCTCCTCATCCCAGTGACTGTGACAGACCTTTGTGATGCAGGGGCTATGGTTCCTGTGATTTTTTCTTTTATTCTCGTGACTTACTTACTCTTTTTAAGCGCCAGGACACACCAAAGAAAATGAAATGTTACTATTTTCAACATTCCATTCAACCATTGTAAAATAAGGAATTCAGTATCTCATCACATACTGGCACATTAATCTTCATAATCATTTTTTGGAAACCTTCCATCCTCTCTGAAGTAGAAATAGAAACAAAACAGGGAAAAACTGTGCTCATACCATAGCCCTTGCACCTCCCTCCTTTCTTTGATCGCTAGCATTCCAAACTACATTGATTTAAACACTTGTTCCCTCTATTACTCATTGTCATTCCATGCATTCTACCTCTCCATTGACAATGTAGATAAAAGGATCATTGACACAGGGAATGCTTATCAATGCCAGGAGCCCGGTCCTGATGGTGTACTCTGGCAACTGAGATCCCTCTGGGGATCCTGGAACCATAGATGCTGCCACTGCACTTTCTGCCAGGCAACAGAGCAGTGGGCATGCCCTCCTACTCTGCTTTACCTCCCCTGGCTTCTCCACACACTGAATGTAACAGATGTATGTGACACACGGTCTGGGGTCCCTGTGACTTTTTCTTTTATTTTCGCATCTTACTTACTCTTCTCAAGCACGAGGAGACACCATAGGAAAGGATACATTCTTTGTTGATCATTCCATTCTATCATTATAGAATGAGGAATTCAGAACTCATCACATACTGGCGCATTCAGCATCATGATCATTTCTTGGAACACTTCCATCCTCTCAGAAGGAGAAATAGAAATGAAACAGGGAAAAGCTGTGTACATAACATAGCCTTTATGCATCCCTCCTTTCTTTGATTGCTAGCATTCCCAAGTACATTGATTTTAACACTTGTTCCCTGTATTACTCATTGTTATTCCATACATTCTACCTCTCCATTGAGAAGGTAGATAAAAAGAGCATCAGTCACAGGATTGTCTCTGAATGCCTGGAGCCCAGGCCTGTTGCTGCGTTCGAACATCTGATAACCCCTTGGGGTTCCTGGACTTGCAGGTGCTGCCACTGAACTTTCAGCTGGGTTCCTGGGAAATGGGAGGAGCCTCTTACTCAGCTATACCTCCCAGAGCTCCCCCTCCCACTGACTGTGAAAGACCTTGTGATACATTGGCTGTGGTCCCTGTGATTTTTTCTTTTATTCTCGAGTTTTACTTACTCTTCTCAAGCACCAAAGACCAAAAAAAAAGTTCCTATTTTGCTCAATCCGTTCTGCAGTTATAGAATGAGGAATTCAGAATCTCATCACATTCTGGCACATTCATCATCATGATCATTTCATGGAATATTTCCATCCTTTCAGAAGGAGAAATAAAAAGGAAACTGGGAAAAACTGTGCATGTAGTTAGCCCATATGCCTCCCTCCTTTAGTTGATCATTAGCATTCCCAACTACATTGATTTTAACACTTGTATGCTTTATTACTCATTTTTATTTCATACGTTCTACCTGTCCATTGACAACATAGATAAAAGGAGCATCAGACACAGGAATTGGCCTCTGACTACTAGTAGCCCGGGCCCAATGGTGTGCTCCACAGAAGAGAATCAACTGGGGTTCCCGGACCCACAGATGCTGCCACTGCCCTGTTGGCCTGGCAACCCAGCCTCTTGGCCACTGCCCTGTTGGCCTCCTGCTCAGCCCAACCTCCCCATGATCCTCACCCCACAGACTGCAACAGAGCTTTGTGACACAGGGGCTGTGCTCCCTGTGATTTTTCCATTTATTCTCATTTCCTAATTTCTCTTCTCAAGCTCTTGAAAACACCAAAGAAAAGGAAACATTCTTTTGTTGATCATTCTGTTCTGCCATTATAGAATGAGGATTTCAGAATCTCATCACATTCTGGCACATTCATCATCATGATCATTTCTTGGAAAACTTGAATCATCTCAGAAGGAGAATTAGAAAGGAAACAGGGAAAATTGTGCATGTACCATAGCCCTTATGCATCCCTCTTTTATTTGTTTGCTACCATTCAAAACTACTTTGATTTTAACACTTGTTCCCTGTATTATTCACTTTTATTGCATATGTTCTACCTGTCCACTGACAAGGTAGATAAAAGGAGCATCAGTCAAATGGATTGGTCTCTGCCTGCCTGGAACATGGGCTTAATGGTGTGCTTCAGTACCAGAGAATCCCCTGGGGTTCCCAGACCTGCAGATGCTGCCACTGCCCTGTCGACCAAGTGGCTGGGTTGTGGGCGAGTCCACCATTTCTGCTCCACCTCCCCTGGATCCTCCCCCAATGAACAGTGAAAGACCTTTTTGACGCAGGGACTGTGGTCCCTGTGATTTTTTTCTTTTAACATCATCTCTTACCTATTCTTCTCAAGCACCAGAAGACACCTAAGAAAAGGAAACGTTCCTATTTTGATCATTACATTCTGCCACTGCAGAATGAAGAAATCAGAATCTCATCACATACTGGTCATTCATCATCATGATCATTTTTTGAACACTTCCACCCTCTCAGAAGGAGAAATCGAAAGGAAACATGGAAAAACTGCACATGTACCATAGCCCTTTATCCTCCCTCCATTATTTGATTGCTAGCATTACCAACTACATTGATTTTAACACTTGTTCCCTGTATTATTCATTGTTATTCCATACGTTCTAACTGTCTGTTGACAAGGTAGATAAAAGGAGCATCAGACACAAGGATTGGCCTCTGCCTGCCAGAGACCGGGCCCAATGGTGCACTCCAGCACCCGAGTTCCTCCTGGGGATCCCGGACACACAGATTCCGTCACTGCCCTGTCTGATGGGTGGCTGGGCAACATGCAGGACCTCTTGCTCAGCTCCACCTCCCCGGGTTCCTCCTCTGACTGATGCGACAGACAATTGTGATGTAGGGGCTGTGGTTCCTGTGATTTTTTCTTTTATTTTCGTGTCTTACTTTCTTTTCTCAAGCACCAGAAGATGTCAAAGAAATGGAAACTTTCCTATTTTGATCATTCCGTTCAGCCGTTATAGTATGAGCAATTCATAATCTCATCACATACTGACACATTCATCATCATGATCATTTCTTGGAACACTTCCATCCTCTCAGAAGGAGAAATACAAAGGAAACAGGGAAAAACTGCTCACATACCATTGCCGTTATGACTCCCTCCTTTCTTTGATCACTAGCATTCCCAACTGCATTGATTTTAACCATTTTTCCCTCTATTACTCATTATTATTCCATACATTCTACCTCTCCACTGTCAAGGTAGGAAAAAGGAGCATCAGACACAGGGATTGGCCTCTACCTGCCAGGGTCCTGGGTCTGATGGTGTTCTCCAGCACCCGAGAATCCCCTGGGGTTCCCAGACCCGCATATAATGCCACTGCCCTTTGGCCAGGGTCTGGTCAACAGGCAGGGCCACATGCCCAGTTCCACTTCCCTGGGCTTCTCCCGCCACTGACTGCGACAGACCTCTGTGACACAGGGACTGTGTTCCCTGTGATTTTCTCTTTTATTCTCAGGTTTTTACTTACTCTTCTAAAGCACAAGAAGACACCAAAGAAAAGGAAACATTCTTTTTTTGATCATTCCATTCTGCCATTGAAAAATGAGGAATTCAGAATCTCATCATATGCTGGCACATTCATCATCATGATCATTTCTTGGAACACCTCCATTCTCTCAGAAGGAGAAACAGAAAGGGAACAGGGGAAAACTGCACACACACCATACCTTAACACCTCCCTCCTTTCTTTGATCACTAGCATTCACAACTGCATTGATTTTAACACTTGTTCCCTCTATTAGTCATTGTTATTACATACGTTCTTCCTTTGCATTGACAAGGTAGATAAACGGAGCATCAGACACAGGGATTGGCCTCTGAATGCCAGGACCTCAGGCCCAATGGTACGTTCCTGCACCCAAGAACCCCTTGGGGTTCACAAACCCACAGATGCTGACACCGCCCTGTTGGATGGGCTGCTGGGATGTGGGCATGGCCTCATGTTCAGCACCACCTGATAAAAGGAGCATCTGACACAGGGATTCCCTTTTGCCTGCCAGGAGCCTGGGCCCGTAGGTGTGTTCAAGCACCTGAGAATCCCCAGGGTTCCCTGAACAGCAGGTGCTACCACCGGCCTGTTGGCCAGATGGTTGTGCAGTTGGTGGGGCCTCCTGCACAATTACATCTCTCTGGGCTCCTCCCCCACTGACTGTGACAGACCTATGTTACGCAGGGGCTATGCTCCCTTTGAATTTTTCTTTTATTCTCGTGTCTTACTTACTCTTCTCAAGCACCAGAAGACACCAAAGAAAAGGGAACATTCCTATTTTGATCATTCTGTTCTGCCATTATAGAATGAGGAATTCAGAATCTCATCACATCCGGGCACATTCATCATCATGATCATTTCTTGGAACACTTCTATCCTCTCAGATGGAGTAATAGAAAGGAAACAGGGAAAAACTACTCATGTAACATAGCCCTTATGCCTCCCTCCTTTATTTATTCACTAGCATTCCCAACTACATTGATTTTAGCACTTGTTCCCACAATTACTCATTGTTATTCCATATATCCTACCTGTCCGTTAGCAAGGTACATAAGAGAAGCATCAGACACAAAGATTGGCTTCTGAATGCCAGGAGACCCAGCCCCACTGTGTGTACCACCACCCAAGAACCCCCAGGGTTTCCCGGATCTGCAGAGGCCAGCACAGCCCTGTTGGTCAGGCGAATGGCCTGTGGGCAGTGCTTCCTGCTCAGCTCCAACTCCCCGTCTCCTCCCCTCACTGATTGCAACAGAAATTTGTGGTGCAGGGGCTGTGTTCTCTGCGATTTTTTCTTTTATTTTCATCGCTCACTTAATGTTCTCTAGTATGAGAAGTCACCAAAGTAAAGGATACATTCCTATTTTGATGACTCCATTCTGCCATTATAGAATGAGGAATTAAGAATCTCATCACATACTGACACACTCATCATCATGATCATTTCTTGGAACATTTCCATTCTCTCTGATGGATAAATAAAATGGAAACAGGGAAAAACTGCACATGTACCATAGACCTTATGCCTCCCTCTATTCTTTGATTTCTGTCATTCTCAACTCCATTGATTTAAACACTTGTTCCCTCTAATACTAATTTTTATTCCATACATTCTAATTGTGCATTGCCAATGTAGATAAAAGAGCATCAGACACAGGGATTGGCCTTTGCCTGCCAGGAGCCTGGGTCAAATGGTGAGCTCTGACACCCAAGAACCTGCATGGGATCCCTCAACTGTAGATTCAGCCACCAACCTGTCAGCCAGATGGTTGAGCAGTGGGTGGTGCATCCTGCTTAGCTTCACCTCCATGGGCTCCTCCCCCCACTCACTGCGACAAACCTTTCTGACACAGGGGCTGTGTTCCCTTTGATTTTTTCTTTTATTCTCATGTTGTACTTACTCTTCTCAAGCACCAGTAGACACCAAAGGAAAGGAAACCTTCCTATTTTGATCATTCCATTCTGCCATTATAGAATGAGGAATTCAGAGTCTCATTACATACTGGTACATTCATAACCATGATCATTTTTTGGAACATTTGCATCCTCTCAGAAAGAGAAATAGAAAGGAAACAGGAAAAAACTGCACACATACTATAGCACTTACGCTTCCTTCTTTTCCTTGATGACTAGCATTGCCAACTACATTGATTCTAACATTTGTTCCCACTATTACAACTATTTATTCCATTCGATGTACCTGTCCATTGACAATGTAGATAAAATGAGCATCAGATAGAGTGATTGGCCTCTGCCTCAAAGGAGCTGAGGCCTGATGGTGCCCTTCAGCACCTGAGAATACCATGGAGTTCCTGGACCCAAAGATGCCAACACCTCCCTGTCATCTGGGCTACAGGGCAGTGGGCAGTGCCTGTTGCTCAGCTCAACCTCCCCAGGCTCTTCCCCCCACAGACTGTGACAGAACTTTTTGACACAGGGGCTGTGGTCCCTGCAATTTTTCATTTTATTTTCCTGTCTTATTTACTTTTCTCAAACACCAGAAGACACCAAAGAATAGGAAACATTCCTATTTTGATGATTCCATCCTGTGGTTATAGAATGAAGAATGCAGTATCTCATAACATACTGGCACATTCATTATCATGAACATTTTTTGGAACATTTCCATCCACTCAGAAGGAGAAATAGAAAGGATACAGGGAAAAACTGCCCACACACAATAGCCCTTACACCTCCCAACTTTCTTTGATCGCTAGCTTTACCAACTACATTGATTTTAACACTTGTTCTCTCTATTACTCATTTTTATTCCCTACATCCTACCCGTCCATTGGCAAGGAAGATAAAGGAGCATCAGACACAGGGATTGGCCTCTGCCTGCCAGGAGCCTGGGCCCGATGTTGCACTCCAGCGCCCAAAAACCCCCTGGGGTTCATGGACCCGCAGATGCCACCCTCGCCCTGTTGGACACTATGAATTAGATTGGGAAGGGGCTCCTGTTCTGCAAAACCACCCCAGTCTTCTCCAACGACTGACTGGGATAGATCTTTGTGAAACAGGGCCTGTGGTCCCTGTGATTTTTTCTTTTATTCCAGTGTCATTCTTACTCTTCTCAAGCACCAAAAGACCCCAAAGAAAATGAAACATTCCTATTTTGATCATTCCATTTTACCATTATAGAATGAGGAATTCAGAATCTCATCACATACAGGCACATTCATCATCAGGATCATTTCTTAGAACACTTTAATCCTCTCAGAAAGAGAAATAGAAAGGAAACAGGGAAAAACTGCGCATGTACAATAACCCTTATGCCTCCCTTCTTTCTTTGATTGGAAGCATTCACAACTACATTGATTTTAACACTTGTTCCCTCTATTACTCATTGTTATTCCATACGTTCTACCTGTTTGTTGACAAGGTAGATAAAAGGAACATCAGACACAGGGAATGGCCTCTGTCTTCATGGGTCTCAGGCCCAATGTTGGCTGTGGCACTGGAGAACACCCTGGGGTTCACGGACCTGCAGATGCTTCCACTGCCCTGTAGGTTGGGTGGCTGGCCAGTGGGCAGGGCTTCCTATTTAGCTCCACCTCCCTGATCTCCTCCCCCCACTGACTGTGATAAACCTTTGTGATGCAGATTCTGTGTTCCCTGTGATTTTTCTTTTATTCTTGTGTCTTACTTTTCTAAAGCACCAGAAGACACCAAAGAAAAGGAAATGTTCTTATTTTGATCATTCCATTCTACTGTTATAGAATGAGGAAATTAGGATCTCATCACATACTGGCACATTATCATCATGATCATTTCTTGGAACACTGCCATTCTCTCAAAGGAGAAATAGAAAGAAACAGGGAAAAACTGTACATGTACCATACCCCTTATGCCACCATCCTTTCTTTGATTGCTAACATTCCCAATCACATTGATTTTAACACTTGTTCTGTCTATTACTAATTGTTATTCCATATGTTCTACCTGTCCATTTACAAGGTACATAAAAGGAGCATCAGACACAGGGGTTGGCCTCTGCCTTCCAGGAGACAAGTCCTGATGATGTGTTCCAGCACGCATGAACCCCTTGTGTTCCCAGACCTGCAGAAGTCGCAATCGCTTGTTGGCCAGGAAGCTGGGCAGTGGGGTGGCCTAATGCTAAGCTCCACCTTCACTGACTCCTCCACACACAATCTGTGGAAAACCTTTGAGATGCAGGGACTATGGTCCCTGTGATTTTTTCTTTTATTCTTGTGTCTTACTTACTCGTATCAAACACCAGAAGACACCAAAGTAAATGAATTGTTCCTATTTTGATCATTCCTTTCTGCCATTAAAGAATGAGGAATTCAGACTCTCATCACATACGGGCACATTCAGCATCATGATCATTTCTTGGAACACTTCCATATTCTCAGATGTAGAAATAGAAGTGAAACAGGGAAAACTGCTCATGTAACATAGCCCTTACATCTCCCTCTGTTCTTTTATCACTAGCTTTCCCAACTACACTGATTTTTACACTTGTTCCCTCTATTACTTATTTTTATTCCATACGTTCTAAATGTCCATTGATGAAATTGATAAAAGGTGCATCAGACACAGGGATTGGCCATGGACTTCCAGGAGCCCAGGCCCGATGGTGTGCTCCAGCACCCCTGAACCCCCTGGGGTTCCCTGATGCACAGATGCTGTCACAGCCCTGGTGGCTGCATGCCTGGGCTGTGGGCGGGGTCTTCAGTTCAGCTCCACCTCCTCGGGCTCCTCCTCACACTGATGCAACAGACTTTCTGAGGCAGGGTCTGTGGTCTCGCTGATTTTTTCTTTTATTCTCGTGTCTAACTTACTCTTCTCAAGCACCAGAAGACACCAAAGAAAAGGAAATGTTCCTATTTTCATCAGCACATTCTGCCATTGTAGAATGAGAAATTCAGAATCTCATCACATATTGGCAAATTTATCATCATGACCATTGCTTGGAAAACTTCCATGTTCTCAGAAAGAGAAATAGCAATGAAACAGAGAAAAAGTTCACACATACAATAGCGCTTACACCTCCCTTCTTCCTTTGATTGCTAACATTCCCAACTACATTGATTTTAACACTTGTTCCCTAAATTATTCATTGTTATTCCATATGTTCTACCTGTCCATTGACAAGGGAGTAAAAAGGAGCATCAGACACAGGGATTGGCCTCTGCCTTCCAGGAGCCTGGGCCAAATGTTGTGCTCTGGCACACAAGAATCTCTGGGGTTTCTGGACCAGTAGATGCCACCACCAAACTGTAGGCCATGTGGCAGGGCAATGTGTGTGACTGCCTGCTCAGCTCCACCTCCCCGCACTCCTCCACCCACTGATTGCAACAGATCTTTGTGATGCAGGGGTTGTGGTCCCTATGATATTTTCTTTTATTTCCATGTGTTATTTACTCTTCTTAAGCACCAGAAGTCACCAAAGAAAAAGAAATGCTCCTATTTTGATCATTCCATTCTTCCGTTGCAGAATGCAGAATTCAGTATCTCATCATATACTGCCACATTCACCATCACCATCATTTCTTGGAACACTTCCATCCTTTCAGAAGAAGAAATAATAGGGAAACAGGGAAAAAACTGCATGCATACCATAGCCCTTATGCCTCCCTCCTTTCTTTGATTGATAGCATTCCTAAATACATTGCTTTTAACACTTTTTGCCTCTATTACTTATTGTTATTACATTCGTTCTTCCTGTCTGTTGACAAGATAGAAAAAAGGAGCTTCAGACAAGGGGATTGGCCTCTGCCTACCTAGAGCCCAGTCCCAATGGTGCTCTCCAGAACCCAAGAACCCCCTGGGGTTCCCAGACCTGCAGATGCCTCCATCGCCCTGTCAGCTGGGCAGCATGGGAGCAGGCAGGGCCTCTTGCTCAGCTCCACCTCCTTGGGCTCATCCCCCCACTAACTACCACAGACCTTTGTGATGCAGGGTCTGTGGTCCCTGTGATTTATTCTCTTATTCTCATGTCTTACTTATTCTTCTCAAGCACCAGAAGACACCAAAGAAAATACAACATTCCTATTTGGATCATTCTGTCTAGCCGTTTTAGAGTGAGGAATTCAGAATCTCCTCACATACTGGCACATTTATCATCATGATAATTTCTTGGAACACTTCTATCCACTCAGAAGGAAAAATAGAAAGGAAACAGGGAAAAATTGCTCATGTACCATAACCCTTACGCCTCTCTCCTTTGATCACTAGCATACACAACTACATTGATTCTAACACTTGTTCCCTCGATTATTCATTGTTATTCCATATGTTCTACCTGTCCGTTGACAAAGTAGATAAAATGAGCATCAGACACAGGACTGGCCTCTGCCTGCCAGGAGCCCAGTCCCTATGCTGTGCTCCAGTAGCCAAGAACCACCATGTGGTTCCTGTACATGCAGAAACTGCCAAAGACCTGTCCGCCATGCAGCTGGGCAGTGGTGAGTGTCTCCTACTCAGTACCACCACCCCGATCAACTCCCCCAAATGACTGTGACAGAACTTTGTGACGCAGTGTCTGTGGTTCCTGTGATTTTTTCTTTTATTTTCGTGACTTACTTACACTTCTCAAACACCAGAAGACACCAAAGAAAAATAAAGGTTCATATTTTGATCATTTGGTTCTGTCATTATAAAATGAGGAATTCAGAATCTCATCACACACTGGCACATTCATCATCACGATCATTTCTTGGAACACTTTCATCCTCTCAAAATTAGAAATAGAAAGGAAAAAGGGAAAAACTGTGCATGTACAATAGCCTTTATACCTCCCACCTTTCTTTGATTGCTAGTGTTCACAACTTCATTGATTTTAACTCTTGTTCCCTCTAATACTCATTGTTATTCCATACCTTCTAACTGTCTGTTGACAAGGTAAATAAAAGAAGCATCAGACACAGGTATTGTCCTCTGCTTGCCAGGAGCCCAGACCAAATGTTGTGCTCAGGCACGCGAGAATCTCTGGGGTTTCTGGACCAGTAGATACCACCACTGAACTATCAGCCATGCGGCTGGGCAGTGGGCGTGGCCTCCTGCTCAGCTCCACTTCCCTACACTCCTCCCCCCACTGACTGTGACAGACCTTTGTGACGCAGGGGCTATGATCCCTGTGATATTTTCTTTTATTTCCATGTCTTACTTACTCTTCTTAAGCACCAGAAGTCACCAAAGAAAAGGAAATGTTCCTATTTTGATAAATCCATTCTGCCGTTGCAGAATGAGTAATTCAGTATCTCATCACATACTCGCACATTCATCATCATCATCATTTCTTGGAACACTTCCATCCTCTCAGAAGGAAAAATAAATGGGAAACAAGGAAAAACTGCACACATACCATAGCCCTTAAGCCTCCCTCCTTTCTTTGATCCCTAGAATTCCCAAATACATTGATTTTAACACTTGTTCTTTCTTTTACTCATTGTTATTCCATACGTTCTACCTGTGCATAGACAAGTTAGATAAAAGGAGATTCAGACACAGGGATTGGCCTCTGCCAGCCAGGAACCTGGTCCCAATGGTGCTCTCCAGCACCTGAGAACCCCCTGGGATTCCCAGAGCTGCAGATGCCACCATCACCCTGTCGGCAGGGCAGCTGGACAGAGGGCATGGTCTACTGCTCAGCTCCACCTCCACAGGCTCCTCTCATCACTAACTGCCACAGAACATTGTGACACAGGGTCTGTCGTCCTTGTGATATTTTTGTTTATTCTCGTGCCTTGCTTACTCTTCTCAAGCACCAGAAGACACCAAAGAAATGGAATTGTTCTTATTTTGATAATTCAGTTCTGCCATTATAGAATGAGGAATTCAGAATCACATCACATACAGGCACATTCATCATCGTGATCATTTCTTGGAACACTTCCATCTTCTCATAAGGAGAAATAGAAATGAAACAGGGAAAATCTGTACATGTACAATAGCCCTTATGCCCCCCTCCTTGTTTGATTGCTAGCATTCCCAACTACATTGATTTTAACACTTGTTCCCTCTGTTACTCATTGGTATTCCATATGTTCTACCTGTCCATTGACAAGGTAGATAAAAGGAGCATCAGACACAGGGATTGACCTCTGCCTGCCAGGAGCCCAGGCCCGATGGTGTGCTTCAGCACCCAAGAACCCCCTGAGTTTCCCGGACTTGCAGATGGTGCCACTGTCCTGTCAGCTGGGTGGCTGGGCAGAGGGCGGGGCCTCCTGCTCACCAGCACCTCCACGGTCACCTTCTCTTTCTTATGGCAACAGAACTTTCTGATGCAGGGGCTGATGTCCCGGGGATTTTATCTTTTATTCTCATTGCTTACTTATTCTTTTAAAGCACCAGCAAGCACCAAAAAAAGAAAACTTTCCTATTTTGATCATTCTGTTTTGCCATTATAAAATGAGGAATTCTGAATCTCATCACATACTGGCACATTCATCATCATGATCACATCTTGGAACACTTCCATCCTCTCAGAAGGAGAAACTGAAAGGAAACAGGAAAAAACTGTGCAGGTTCCATAGCCTTTATGCCTCCCTCCTTTCTTTGTTCACTAGCATTCTGAACTACTTTGATTTTAACACTTGTTCCCTCTGTTGTACATTTTTATTGCATACGTTCTATCTGTCCTGTGACAAGGTAGATAAAAGGAGCATGAGACAAATGGATTGGCCTCTGCCTGCCAGGAGCCCAGGCCCGATGGTTTGCCCCAGCACCCAAGAAACCCCTGTTGTTGCCACACCCGCAGATGCCACCACCAGCCTTTCAGGAATGTGGCTTGGAAGTGGGTGGGACCTCATGGTCAGCTTGACAGCCCCGGGTTCCTTCCCCACTAACTGTGACAGAAATTCGTGACGCAGGGTCTGTAGTCCCTGTGATATTTTCTTTACTCTCCTTTCTTACTTTCTCTTCTCAAGCACAAGAAGACACAAAAGAAAAGGAAATGTTCCTATTTCGATCATTCCATTCTGCTGTTATGGAATGAGTAATTCAGAATCTCATCACATACTGGCATAGTCCTCATCATGATCATTTCTTAGAATACTTCAATCCACTCAGAACGAGAAATAGAAAGGAAACAGGGAAAAACTGCACACATTCCATAGCCCTTATGTCTCCCTCCTTTCTTTGATCACTAGCATTCCCAACTACATGGATTTTAACACTTGTTCCCTCTATTAATGATTGTTATTCCATAAGTTCTACCTGTCCGTTGACAAGGTAGATAAAAGGAGCATCAGTCACAGGGACTGGCCTTTGACTGCCAGGAACCTGGGCCCAATGTGTTGCTCCAGCACCCGAGAAACCCCTGGGATTCCCGGACCCTCATATGCTTCCACCACCATTTAGGCTGGGTGGCTGGGCAGTGGGTGGGGCCTCCTGGTCAACTCAATATCCCCAGGCTACTCCCCCCACTGATTGTGACAGACCTTTGTGATGCAGGGGATGTGGTCCCAGTGATTATTTCTTTTATTCTCATGTCTTACTTACTTTTCTCAAGCACCAGAAGACACCAAAGAAAAGGAAATGTTCCTATTTTCATCATTCTGTTCAGCCATTATAGAATGAGGAATTCAGAATCTCATCACATACTGACACATTCATCATCATGATCATTTCTTGGAACACTTACATTCTCTCAGAAGGAGAAATAGAAAGCAAACAGGGTAAAACTGCTCAAGTACCATAGTCCTTACACCACCCTCATTTTTTGATCACTACAATTCATGACTGCACTGATTTTAACACTTGTTCCTTATATTACTCAATGTTATTCCATGCGTTCTAACTGTCTGTTGACAAGGTAGATAAAAAGAGCATCAGACACAGGTATCGGCCTCTGCCTGCCAGGAGCTCGTGCCTGATGCTTTGCTCCTGAACCCAAGATTCCCCTGGGGGTACCGGACCCACAAATGCTGCCATCGCACTCTCGGCTGGGTAGCTGGTCACTGGGTGGGTCCTCATGCTCAGCTCCAACTCCCCGGGCTCCTCACTGCACTGACCACAACAGACCTTGTTGACACTGGTGCTGTAGACCCTGTGATTTTTCTTTTATTCTCTTGTCTTACTTACTCTTCTCAAGGCCCAGAAGACACCAAAGAAAAGGAAACAGTCCTATTTTGATTATTCAGTTCTGCAATTATAGAATGAGGAATTCAGAATCTAATCACATACTGGCATATTCATCATCATGATCTCTTCTTGGAACACTTCCATTCTCTCAAAAAGAGAAATAGATATTAGTATAGCCACTCCTGCTCTTTTATGGTTGTTATTTGCATGAAATATCTTTTCCCAACCTTTCACTTTCAACCTATATTTATCTTTGGGTCTAAGATGTGTTTCCTGTAGACAGCATATAGAAGGATCCTGTTTTTTAATCCATTCTGCCAGTCTATGTCTTTTGATTGGGGAATTCAGTCCATTAACATTTAGAGTTATTACTGTTTGGATAATATTTTCATGTACCATTTTGCCTTTTGTATTATATATATCATATCTGACTTTCCTTCTTTCTACACTCTTCTCCATGCCTCTCTCTTCTGTCTTCTCATATCTGACTCTAGTGCTCCCTTTAGTATTTCTTGCAGAGCTGGCCTCTTGGTCACAAATTCTCTCAGTGACTTTTTGTCTGAGAATGTTTTAATTTCTCCCTCATTTTTGAAGGACAATTTTGCTGGATATAGGAGTCTTGGTTGGCAGTTTTTCTCTTTTAGTAACTTAAATATATCATCCCACTGTCTTCTAGCTTCCATTGTTTCTGCTGAGAAATCTACACATAGTCTTATTGGGTTTCCCTTGTATGTGATGGATTGCTTCTCTGTCGCTGCTTTCAATGATCCTCTCTTTCTCTTTGACCTCTGACATTCTAACTAGTAAGTGTCTTGGGGAATGCCTATTTGGATCTAATCTCTTTGGGGTGCGCTGCACTTCTTGGATCTGTAATTTTAGGTCTTTCATAAGAGTTGGGAAATTTTCAGTGATAATTTCTTCCATTAGTTTATCTCCTCCTTTTCCCTTCTCTTCTCCTTCTGGGACACCCACAACATGTATATTTTTGCGGTTCACATTGTCCTTGAGTTCCCTGATACCCTGTTCAAATTTTTCCATTCTTTTCCCGATAGTTTCTGTTTGTTTTTGGAATTCAGATGTTCCATCCTCCAAATCACTAATTTGCAGTGTTATTTACAATTGCAAAGAGATGGAAACAGCCAAAATGTCCATCGACAGAAGAATGGCTAAACAGACTGTGGTATATACATACAATGGAATATTATGCAGCTTTAAGACAAGATAAACTTATGAACCATGTAATAACATGGATGGACCTAGAGAATATTATGCTGAGTGAGCCCAGCCAAAAACTAAAGGACAAATACTCTATGGTCCCACTGATGTGAACGGACATTTGAGAATAAACTTGAAATATGTCATTGGTAACAGAGTCCAGCAGGAGTTAGAAACAGGGTAATATAATGGGTAATTGAAGCTGAAGGGATACAGACTGCGTAACAGGACTAGATACAAAATCTCAAAAATGGACAACACAATAATACCTAATTGTAAAGTAATCATGTTAAAACACTGAATGAAGCTGCATCTGAGCTATAGGTTTTTTTTTTTATTATTATTACTAATTTTATTGCTTTTCTCTATATTAACATTCTATATCTTTTTCTGTTGTGTTGCTAGTTCCTCTAAACCAATGCAAATGTACTAAGAAATGATGATCATGCATCTATGTGATGATGTTAAGAATTACTGATTCCATACGTAGAATGGTATGATTTCTAAATGTTGTGTTAATTTCTTTTTTTTTCCGTTAATAAAAAAAAGAGAAATAGAAAGGAAACAGGGAAAAACTGCTCATGTACCATAGCTCTTATGCCCCCACCTTTCTTTGATCATTACCATTCACAACTATATTGATTTTAACACTTGTTCCCTCTATTACTCATTGTTATTCCATACGTTCTACCCATCTGTTCACATAGTAGATAAAAGGAGCATCAGACACAGGGATTGGCCTCTGCCTGCCAGATGCCCATGCCCAAGGGTGCTGTCTGGCACCAGAGAACCCCCGAGGATTCCCAGAACTGCAGACGCTGCCACTACCCTATCAGCCGGGCGCCTTGGGAGCATGCAGTGCCTCTTACTCCACCTCCCCTTGCTCCTCCTTGCACTGACGGCAACAGAACCTTTTGATGCAGGGGCTGTTGTCCCTGTGATTTTATCTTTAATCCTGGCATCCTTCTTGCTCTTCTCAAACACCAGAATACACCAAAAAAAGGAAACATTCCTATTTTGATCATACCGTTCTGCCATTGAAGAATGAGGAATTCAGAATCTCATCACATACTGGCACATTCATCATCATAATCTTTTCTTGGTACACTTCCATAATCTCAGAAGGCAAAATATAAAGGAAACAGGGAAAAACTGCGCATGTAGCATAACCCTTATGCCTCCGTACTTTCTTTGATTGCTAGCATTCCCAACTACATTGACTTTAACACTTGTTCCCTTTATTAATCGTGGTTGTTCCATGCATTCTTCCTGTCGGCTGGCAAGGTAGATAAAAGGAGCATCAGGCATAAGGATTGGCCTCTGCCTGCCAAGAACCCAGGCCTGATGGTGTGCTCCAGCACCCAAGAATCCCCTGGATTTCCTGGAACCACAGATGATGCCACCACCCTGTTGGTGGGGCATCTTGGCAACAGACGGTGCCCCCTGCTCAGCTTCACCTCCCCAGCATCCTCACCCCACTGACTGTGACAGGAATCTCTGACGCAGGGGCTGTTGTACCTCTGATTTCTTCTTTTATTCTCCCGTCTTACTTACTTTTCTCAAACACCAGAAGACATCAAAGAAAATGAAACGTTCCTATTTTGATCATTCCATTCAGCCATTGTAGAATGAGGAATTCAGAATCTCACCACATACTGGCACATTCATCATCATGATCATTTCTTGGAACACTTCCATCCTCTCAACAGGAGAAATAGAAAGGAAACAGGGTAAACTAATCAATTACCATTACCCTTATGCCTCTCTCCTTTCTTTGATGGCTAGCATTCCCAACTACATTGATTTTAACATTTGTTTCCTCTATTACTCATTGTTTTTCCATATGCTCTAACTGTCCATTGACAAGGTAGATTAAAGGAGCATCAGGCACCAGGATTGGCCTCTGCCTGCCAGGAGCCTGGGCCCAATGGTGCTCTCTGCACCCGAGAACCCCCTGGGGTTCCTGGAACCACAGATGATGCAAGCAACCTATCAGCCAAACAGATGGACTGTGGGCAAGGACTCCTGCTCAGCTACAATTCCCCGGAATCATTCCCCCACTGACTGCAACAGACCTTTGTGATGCAGGGGCTGTGGTCCCTGTGATTTTTTCTTTTATTCTTGTTTCTTACTTTCTCTTCTCAAGCAACAGAAGAAACCAAAAAAAAGGAAACGTTCCTATTTTGATCATTCCGTTATGCTGCTATAAAATGAGGAATTCAGAATCTCATCACATACTGGCACATTCATCATCATGATCATATCTTGGAACACTTCCATCCTCTCAGAAGAAGAAATTGAAAGGGAACAGGGACAAATTGTGCACGTACTATAGCCCTTACTCTTCCCTCCTTTCTTTGATCACTAACATTCCCAACTACATTGACTTTAACAATGTTCCCTCTGTTACTCATTGTTATTCAATATGTTCAAACTGTCCACTGACAAGGTAGATTAAAGAAGCATCAGACACAGGGATTGCTTCTTAATGCCAGGAGCCTGGGCCTGATGGTGCGTTCTGGCACCCAAGAGCCCCCGGGGGTTCCTGTCCATGCAGATGCCACAACCAAATTTTCGGCCAGGCAGCTGGAAAGTGTGTGGGTCCTCCTGCTGAGCCCCACCTCCCCGTTCTCCTCCATGCACTGAATGTGACAGATCTTTGTGATGCATTGGCTGTGGTCCCTGTGATTTTTCTTTCACTCTCGTTTCTTACTTACTCTTCTCAATCACCAGAAGACACCAAAGAAGAGGAAACATTCTTATTTTGATCATTCCATTCTGCCATTATAGAATGAGGAGTTCAGAATCTCATCACATACTGGCACATTCATCATCATGATCATTTTTTGAAACACTTCCATCCTCTCAGAAGGAGAAATAGAAAGGAAACAGAGAAAAAGCACGCAAGTACCAGAGCCCTTATGCCTCTCTCCTTTCTTTGATCTCCAACATTCCCAAATGCATTGATTTTAACACTTATTCCCTCTATTATTCATTGTTATTCCATACGTTCTAATGTCCCTTGCAAGGTAGATAAAAGGTTCATCAGACGCAGGGATTGTCCTCAGCCTGCCAAGAACCATGGCCTGATGGTGTGCTCCAGCACCCAAGAACTCGCTGGGGTTCCCAGACCTGAGGATGCTGCCACCACCATTTAGGCCGTGCAGCAGGGCAGTGGGTGGTGCCACCTGCTCAGGTCAACCACCCGAGGATCCTCCCAACACTGACTGGGACAGACCTTTGTGATGCAGTGGATGTGGTCCCTGTGATTTTTTCCTTTATTCTCGTGTCTTACTTACTCTTCTCAAGCACCAGAAGACAAAAAAGAAAATAAACATTCCTATTTTCATCATTCCTTTCAGCCATTATAGAATGAGGACTTCAGAATCACATCACATAATCGCACATACATCCTCATGATCATTTCTGGGGAACACTTCCATCCTCTCAGAAGGAGAAATAGAAAGGAAACAGGTCAAAACTGCACACATACCATAGCCCTTACGCATCCCTCATTACTTTGATTGCTAGCATTCCCAACTACATTAATTTTAACACTTGATTCCTTTATTTCTCACTTTTATTCCATAGGTTCTACCTGTCCACTGACAAGGTGTACAAAAGGAGAGTCAGACTTAGGGATTGTCCTCTGCCTTCCAGGAGCCAGGGCCTGATGGTGTGCTCTGGCACCTGAGAAGCCCCTGGGGTTCCCAGAACAGCAGATGCTGTACCAACATGTTGGGCATCCGGCTGGACAGTGGGCTGGGCCTCCTGCTCAGCTCCACCTCCACGGGCTCCTCCCACCACTTACTATGACAGAAATTTGTGATGGAGGAGCTTTGGTCCCTGTGATTTTTTCTTTTTTTCTCGTGTCTAACTTGATATTCTTAAGGACCAGAAGACACAACAGAAAAAGAAACATTCCTATTTTGATCATTTCATTCTATCCTTACAGAATTTAGAATTCAGAATCTCATCACAAACTGACACATTCATCATCATGATCAATTCTTGGAACACTTCCATCCTCTCAGAAGGAGATATAGAAAGGAAACAGGGAAAAACTGCTCATGTACTATAGTCCTTATGCCTCCCTCCTTTCTTTGATCATTACCATTCACAACTATATTGATTTTAACAGGTTTTCCCTCTATTACTCATTGTTATTCCACACATTCTACCTGTCCATTGACAAGGTAGATAAAAAGAGCATCAGACACAGGGATTGGCCTCTGAATGCCAGGAGCCCTGGCCCAATGGTGCACTCCAGCACCCGAGAAGGCCCTGGGATTTCCTGACCCACAGATGTGGCCACCAACCTGTCAGACAGGCAGCTAGGCAGTGGACAGGTCCTCCTGCTCAGCTCCACCTCCCCAGGCTCATCAACCCACTGATTGCTACAGATCTTTGTGATGCAGGGGCTGTGGTCCCTGTGATTTTTTCTTTTATTCTCGTGCCTTACTTACTTTTCTCAAGCACCAGAAGACACCAAAGAAAAGGTAATGTTCCTATTTTGATCATTCCATTCTGATGTTATAGAATGAGGAATTCAGAATCTCATCACATACTGGCACATTCATCATCATGATTTTTTCTTGGAACACTTCTATCTTCTCAGTAGGAGAAATAGAAATGAAACAGGGAAAAACTGTTCATGTACCATAGCTCTTACACTTCCCTTCTTTCTCTGATCACTATTATTCACAACTGCATTGATTTTTAACACTTGTTCCCTCTATTTCTCTTTGTTATTCCATGTGTTCTACCTGTCTGCTGACAAGGTGGATAAAAGGTGAATCAGATTCAGGGATTGGCCTCTGCCTGCCAGGAGCCCGGTCCCAATAGACCAGCACCCAAGGACCTACTGGAGTTCCCAGACCCATAGATGATGCCACTGCCCTGTCTGCTGGGCAGCTGGGCCATGGGTGGGGCCTCCTGCTCCGCACCAACTCTCCAGGTTTATCATCCAAGTGACTTGGACAGAACTTTTTGATGCAGGGTCTTGAGTCCCTGTGATTTTTTCTTTTATTCTCGTGTCTTACTTACTCTTCTCAAGCACCAGAAGACACCAAAGAAAAGAAACGTTCCTGTTTTGATCATCCTGTTCTGCCATTACAGAATGAGGATTTCAGAATATCATACAGTCTGGCACATTCATCATCATGATCACTTCTTGGAACACTTCAAAACTCTCAGAAGGAAAAATAGAAAGGAAACAGGGAAAAATTGGTCATGTACCACAGCCCTATGCCCCCACATTTTTTTTGGTTCCTACCATTCTCAACTATATTGATTTTAACACATGTTCCCTCTATTACTCATTGTTATTCCATTGGTTATACCTGTCTGCTGACAAGGTAGATAAAAGGAGAATCAGACACAGGGATTGGCCTCTGCCTGTCAGGAGCCTGGGCCCAATCATGCACTCCAGCACCAGAGCACCCCTGGCATTCCCTGACCTGCAGTTGCTACCTCTGCCCTTTCAGCCAGACGGTTGTGCCATGGTACGTACCTCTTGCCCAGATATAACTCCCATGGTTCCTCCCACCACTGACTGTGACAGAACTTTGTGATGCAGGGGCTGTGTTCCTTGTGATTTTTTTCTCTCTTTTATTGTTTTAGTTTCTTTCTCAAGTACCAGAAGACACCAAAGAAAAGGCAACGTTCCTATTGTTATCATTCTGTTCTGCTGCTATACAATGAGGAATTCCGAATTTCATCACATACCTGCACATTCATCATTGTGATCATTCCTTGGAACATTTTCACCCTCAACAAGAGAAATAGAAAGGAAACAGAGAAAAATTGCATACATTCCATATCCTTTATTCCTCCCTCCTTCCTTTGATTGGTAGCATCCCCACTACATTGATTTTGAACCTTCTTTCCCTCTTTTACTCATTTTCATTCCATATGTTCTACCTGTCTGTTGCCACGGCAGATGAGAGAGTCTTAAGACACAGGGATTGGTCTCTGTCTGTCAGGAGCTAGGGCCTGATGGTGTACCCCAGCACCAGAGACCCCTGGCATTTCCTCACCTGCAGTTGAAGTCACTGTCCTGTAGGCCATGGGGCTGGGTCTTGTGCAGGGTCTCCTGCCCAACACAACCTTCCAGGGCTCCTCCTACCACAGTCTGTGCAGGACCTTTGTGACACAGCGGCTGTCATCCCTTTGATTATTTTCTTTTCTTTTCTTGTTTTAGTTTCTGTTTCTCAACTAGCAGAAGACACCAAAGAAAAGAAAACATTCCTGTTGTGATCATCCCATTCTGCCACTATACAATGCAGAATTCCAAATTTCATCACATACCTGCACATTCATCACCGTGATCATTCCTTGGAACATTTTCACCCTCTCATCAGGAGAAACAGAAAAGAAACAGAGAAAAACTGCACAAATATCATAGCTTTTATGCATCTCTCCTTCATTTGCTCACTAGCATTCCCAACTACATTGATTTTTAACTTTTGTTCCCTCTATAAGTCATTTTCATTCCATACGTTCTACCTGTCTGTTGCTAAGGCAAATGAGTGGGACATAAGAAACAGGGATTGGCCTCTGCCTGTCTGGAGCACGGGCCCAATTGTGTGCCCTGGCTCCAGAGACCCCATGAGGTTCCCTGACCTGCAGGTGCCACCACCGCCCTGTCAGCAGGGCAGCTGTGTCATGGGTGGGGAATCCTACCCACCTCCACCTCCCATGGCTCCTCCCACAACTGTCTGTGACAGACATTTGTGATGCAGGGGCTGTGGTCCCTGTGATTTTTTTTTTCTTTTCTTTTCTTGTATTAGTTTCTTTTATCAAGTACAAGAAGACACCAAAGAAAAGGAAACATTACTATTGTTATCATTCTGTTCTGCCGCTATATAATGAGATAATCTGAATTACACAACATACCTGCACATTTATCAACGTGATCAGTCCTTGGAACAGTTTCACCCTCTCAGCAGGAGAAAGAGAATGGAAATAGAGAAAAACTGTGCAAATGCCATAGTTCTTATGCATCCTTCCTTCCTTCCTTTGATCACTAGCATTCCTAACTACATTTATTTTTAACCTTCATTCCCTCTCTTACTACTTTCTATTCCAAACTCTCTTCTGGTCTGTTGACAAGGTAGCTTAAAGGAGCATCAGAAAGAGGGATTGGCCTCTGCCGGTCAGGAGCCAGACCTGATGGGGTGCTCCAGCACAAGAGAACCACATGGAGTTCCCTGACCTACAGGTGAAGCCACTACCCTGTCGGGCAGGGGGCTGGGTAGAGGTTGGGGCCTCATGCTCAGCTCAACTTCCCTGGGCTCCTACCCCCACTGACTGTGACAGACATTTGTGACATAGAGGCTACGGTCCCTGTGATTTTTTCTTTTATTTTCGTGTTTTACATGCTGTTCTCAAGCACCACAAGGCACCAAAGAAAAGGAAGCGTTCCTATTTTGATCATTCCATTCTGCCATTATACAATAAGCAATTCAGAATTTCATCACACTATTGCACATTCATCATCACGATCATTATTTGGAAGATTTACATCTTCTCAGAAGCATAAATAGTGAGGAAACAGGAAAAAAAACTGTGCACGTAACATAGTCCTTATGCCTCTCATGGTCTTTGATCACTAGCATTCCCAACTACATTGATTTCAACATTTGTTACCACTCTTACTCATTTCTGTTCCATACGTTCTACCTATCTGTTGACAAGGTAGCTAAAAGGAGCATCAGACACAGGGATTGGTCTCAGCCTGTCAGGAGCCCAGGCCCGATGTTGCACTCAGGCACCAGAGAACCCTTTGTGTTTCTTTGACCCACAGTTGCTGCCACCGCCCTGTCAGCCAGGCGGCAGGTATGTGCGTGGAGACTCCTGCTCAGCTTCTCCTCCCCAGCTCCTCCTCCCCAGGCTCCTCATATCTATTGACAGCCACAGACATTTGTGACACTAAGGCTGTGATATCTGTGATTTTTTCTTTTATTTTCGTGTTTTACTTACTGTTCTCCAGCACCAGAAGACACCAAAGATGTTCATGATCATATCTTGGAACATGCCCACCCTCTCAGTAGGAGAAATAGCAATGATACTGGGAGAAACTGCACACATAGCATAGTGCTTAGCCTTCCACCATTCTTTGATCACTGGCATTCCCAACTACATTGATTTTAACATTTGTTCCCTCTCTTACTCATTTCTATTCCAAACATTCTTCCTGTATGTTGACAAGGTAGCTTAAAGGAGCCTCAGACAAAGTGATTGACCTCTCCCTGTTAGGAGCCCATGACCGATGGTGCACTTCAGCACAAGAGAAGCCCCTTGGATTCCCTGACACATAGGTGCCACCACCACCCTGTCTGTCTGGCGACTGGGCAGTGGTCTGTTCCTCATGCTCAGCTCCTCCTCAATGACTTAGACAGATATTTGTGACACAGAGGCTGTAGTCCCTGTGATTTTTTCTTTTATTTTCATGTTTTATGTACAGTTCTTAAGCACCACAAGACACCAAAGGAAAGGAAACTTTCCTGTTTTGATCATTGCATTCTGCTGTTATACAATGAGGAATTCAGAATGTCATCACATATTGCACATTTATCATCATGATCATCACTTGGAACTTTCCCATCCTCTTTGAAGGAGAAATAGAGAGGAAACATGGAAAAGCTGCACACACACCATAGACCTTACACCTAACACCGTTCTTTGATTGCTAGCATTCCCAAATAAATTGATTTTAACATTTCTTCCCTCTATTACTCATTTCTATTTCATACGTTTTACTTTTCTGTTGACAAGGCAGCTAAAAAGAACATCAGACACAGGGACTGGCCTCTGCCTGTCAGGAGCCCGGGCCCAATGGTGCACTCTGGCAAAGAGAACCCCCTGGGGTTCCTTTAACTGCAGATGATGCCACTGCCCTCTTGGCCAGGCAGCTTGTCAGAAGACTGGGATGCCGCGGTCCAGCCGCAGCAGAGGGAACAGGCTTGAAGGTGTGGAGGGTCATCGGCGCGAGAAGAACACCAAGAGACAGCTTAGAGAATTTTCCTCTGAGAAGAGTTGCTTAGATTTATTTTTGCTTAACTGATTTTATACCCTTATTCTTGGCAAGGAAACAGGTATCACAGAATCATGGTTGTGTCATGGCTTACGTTTTAGGTAAAGTTACAGGTTCAGGGAAGCAAAGCGAAAGTACACGTTCTGATTTTCTTAGGAAAATTTACACAAGATTTTAATAGCAGCAAGATATTGGCTTAAACCACAGACATTGTGTTTGCAGTTTTCTGAGTTTAGACTTTCTGTTTCTATTATTTTACAGGTGAGGCTATATGTCAAGATCTATTTTAATCTGGTTAAAGGTTAGCTTGTTTTGATTAAAAGGTTACATTGTTTACTTAGATTTTTTATTGTTTTATAGCAATGGACCGGTGCCGTGGTGGGGGAGTAAATTTCAAGGATGGCTCAATGCAGGGTTTTTTAATTGTAAGTGTTTACTTTCTATGGGGTACTTTTATGTGACTTGTTCTAAAAGCACTTCTGCCTGCTGTATCTGCAGCATGACTTGCTTAATGGGGGCGTCCCAACCTAATTTTTTCCAAACAGTCATTAACAAGGTTTTGCAATTTGTACAATTTGTATCATTTTTTCCAATTCTTTTGCTTTCTGATTCGTTTTGATATAATGCTTGGAGCACAACCAGCAACAAGAAACACACAATTAGTGTCGCTAATCCCAGTATTTTTCTATTACACCATTTTATGCCTCGTCCTCTTTTGGGGCGTTGAAGGCCTTGCCACCGCCTTTCCTTCCAGGGAACCATGTCAAACCGGGGAGGAAAAAGAGGACGCGGCATTTCCCCCTTTATTTTTTAAAATTTCTTTTTGCTGGACTCTCTCGATTTGCTTGATAGATGCCTTTATGGTTTTGATTGCTGTGGGAAAGCAAAAAATGATAATTAATATTATAGTCACAGTAAGGCCGAAGTTTACTACATTGGGCCATCCAATAATTGGGTTAAGATTTTGTAAGGAGGACCAAAGACTATTTGCTAGGGTTTCATGTTCTGTTATATGTGCCTTACTTATGTCAGTTATTTGTTGTTGTAAAGCTAGAATATTTGGTGCTAGTTGAGTGTTATGCCATATTCCTTGTAAATGGGTTTTTACTTTTTCCCATGACTGCTCTGTTTCATTATAGGGCACTGGGGTAATATATATCCATTTATAATTAACATGACACCGGGTGGTAAGTTGGGTTTTTAGATTTTGAATCTGGTTTTCTAAATAAATAACTGTATCTTCTAAGGCGTTTACTCTAGTCTTTAAGTTTTTATTTAATTTTTTTTGTAGGGTTAAAGCTAAAGAAATATTATGAGTTAGAGTATTTACATGATGAGCGGTTTGTTGATTTTGAATGAGGGCTGTAGTTGATATAGCTAAAGAAGCAATAATGTTAATTAGAGCGGTAATTCCTAAAATTAACGTAGCTACAAAATGCTTAGGTCTCATTAAGTTGTTCAGCCTTTCCATAACTTGAGAGCCAACATCATCAAACCACGGTTCATTTAACTTAACAGGTAATAAGACATAAGAAGGTTGATGCACAATAAGAAAAGTAGTATAATTTTTTGGCAAGCCAGAATTAATACAATTAGTAAGGAGACAGTTAGTGCACGTGATATGATAGGCATTATTCATTTGTGTGATATTAAACATGTGAGTCTTTCCTACTAGAATAGCATGAGGTGCATTTACACATGCACGAATGCCGTAAGGAACAGGGGTTGAACTAGATGGGCGATATAACAACACCATATTAGTAGCAGCAAGCAGACGAAATAAGTTATTATATAAACCAGTTCGATTATGGGATGAAGCACTACTTTGATAAATGGGGGTCACTAATCCTGGGGTGAACCACCGTGTAAGGGGTTCCCCATCTGTAGGTAGACTCTTGTTATAAGTATATTTGTCTGTATTATTTATAATATATGCAGTATAATTATAATTAGGTGAGGAGACTGAAAAATCATAAATAGTAAGGTTACTTTTTACAGGGTGATATATGTTTGCTTTGTGCAAAAAGCCACACTCAAGCCATCGGGGATAGCCTGTAGAGTGAATATTTTTCCAATAGATGTCCTTTTTAGGATATTTTTCTGTACAAGACTCAATCAAAGAGTTAAAATTTGAGGAAAGGTTTACATAACTTTCATTGTAGGTATGGTACCCAAGAGAAATCATGTTGAGCCCCCAGATGCTTCTTTTAGTTCCTTTATGACTTGGGGAATCAGTATAATATGACCGATAATTGATAGGCAAACAGCCAGGAGGAGGAGTCCCGGTTATTACAAAGCATAGAGGGGCTTCATCAGCATATCCGGTAAAATTAACATTATCATTACTTTTAAAAGGAATAAGTGAACTAGGGAGTCCTCCCATAAGATTGGTATTATTAGTAAAGACCTTTAAGTTTTTATCCCCCCACGCAGTGGGGTGGAAAAGTGGTGGGTTAGGTATATAAACCCAATATGATTTATTTACAGAAGAATCAGATACGTGACAGGAAAGAAGTGCAATTATAGCCAGAAACAGGTGAATAGGAGTAGGAGTTTTTCCGGTTATTAGGACTACCCTTTCTGCGTCAGCAGTAAGCTTTTTTATCAGCCCCCAAGTGGGCAGACTAGCTTGTCTGGTAGATTGAGCCTGCGGGGTAGAAGAGAGAGATAAATTTTCCATTCCAGGCACAAGATCTTCATCTATATTCTCCTGGGGGTAAGATGACGGGTTCTTCCACTGCGGAGGAAGAGGGGCTCTCCTCTTGTTCCCTCTTCAGGATGGGCGCCTATATGGGCCGAATGAGCCTATCGGGAATTCAGATTGGGGTTTCTGCATCCTGTGGGAAAATACAAGCATATCCTCATCCGGATGTTAGTAACACATCAGGACCTTTCCATTGTCCAGTTAGCACATCCTTCCATTTTACTAAAATTTGAGGCTGTATAACTTTATTCCAATGTCTACTCATTGGAGTCTCACCTTTTTCATTTGCATTTAAGTGATTAATGACAAAAAGACTGTGATTAATGATGTGATGAGGCGATAAGTACTTACTTTCACTATCTTGCAGTTTAGTAATTTGGTGCTTTAATGTTTGGTGGGCTCTTTCCACCACCGCTTGACCTTGGGGATTATAGGGTATTCCAGTAGTATGTTTGATATGAAACTGATGACAAGATTGTTCAAAGCCTTTTGAGACATATGCAGGGGCATTGTCTGTTTTTATATGCTGAGGTTTTCCCATATAAGCCATAGATTGTATAACATGTTGTTTTACATCTTTTAAAGCTTTTCCTGTTCGTGCGGAGGTAAACAGAGCATGTGAGTAAGTATCAATAGTAACATGTACAAAAGCTAACTTTCCAAATTCTTTAATATGAGTTACATCCATTTGCCATAAAGCATTGGGTTTTAAACCCTTAGGGTTTACTCCATATGCAACTGTGGCAGGTGAGTTATACAAATAGGACACTGTTTAATGATTTGTCTAGCCTGTTCCCGAGTGATTTTAAATTGTAACCTTAATGCTGTAGCATTTTGATGATGCAGTTTATGTGCATCTTGAGCTTGACTAACAGGAGATTGTACTGGAAAGGCAACATAGTAAGTTGGTCAGCTTTAGCATTACCTTCTGCTAATGGTCATGGCAAATTACTATGACTTCTGATATGTGCTACAAAAAAGGGAAACTGTCTCTGGTGGATGAGTTGCTGTAATGTTAAAAGATAGTGACTAACAGTAGAATTTTTAGAAATATAAGCTGTTTCAATAACAGGAAATAAATTTGCCACATAAAGAGAGTCTGTGTATAAATTAAAGGCCTGAGGGAACAAATTAAAGACTTCTATCACTGCCAATAATTCAACTTTTGGGGCTGATTTTTCTTTTGTCTGTATTTGTTTTTGAAGTTTTTTGGAATATATAGCAGCCGTCCCTTTAGCAGACCCGTCAGTGAAAATTAATTCTGCTGGGGGGGATAGGGGTTGAGTACAACACCTTTGTGGAAATATAACGGGGTGTTTTTGTATAAATTACAGTATAGGATCCGAGGGAAAATTATGTTTAATTTCCCCTGTAAATGCAGTTAAATTTATCATCTGCAAGCTTGCGGCTTTAAACGTGGCCTAGGTTTCTTTTTCTTTTTTATTTCAGGTGCCGAAGCACTGAAGAAGGAACTGACATTGTTATGTTCATATTGAGCCGCTATTCTTTCCAATTTATTTACTTCAAAAGGATTAAGTTTATCCTCTCTTTCTGACTCTGCTTCACTTTCACTTTCTGAGGAGCTAGAATGGTCTTTCTGTATATTATAAGCAGGAGGCCTCTCTATACTGGTATAACTGCCTGTTTTAGCCATAGCTGTAACTAATGGTTTCTCTTCTTCAGTTGCCACTTCCCTGGCCATGCAAATAGCCTCATGTGTGGGGTCAAAACTATCTTTAAGGACATTCCATAGGGCAAAAGCATCAATAGGGACTCCATCTGGCCCATTTCTAGTATAATATTCTTTCATCTGTTTTCCTACTTTTTGCCAAGTATCTAAGTTATCAGTCCCTTCTTCTGCGAACCAGGGAGAAACATTTTGCACAAAAGAAAAAAATTCTCTAAGCTGTCTGCTGGTAACATTTATACCTCTCTTTTTCAACATATGCTTTGTTATATCTACAAACAAGGAGCATTCCTTAGACTCCGTATGTCCCATGATTACTCGCTCTATCCGTACTTCCCAAGTACCTGACCGTAGCCAGAGGCCTGCAGTGCCTTTTAGCGAGAGCCTTATACCCTCCCGTAAAAGAGAAAGCTTACCTTCAAGTCCCTGTTCGGGCGCCACTTGCCACGGTCCAGCCGCAGCAGAGGGAACGGGCTTGAAGGTGTGGAGGGTCGTTGGCGCGAGAAGAACACCAAGAGACAGCTTAGAGAATTTTCCTCTGAGAAGAGTTGCTTAGATTTATTTTTGCTTAACTGATTTTATACCCTTATTCTTGGCAAGGAAACAGGTATCACAGAATCATGGTTGTGTCATGGCTTACGTTTTAGGTAAAGTTACAGGTTCAGGGAAGCAAAGCGAAAGTACACGTTCTGATTTTCTTAGGAAAATTTACACAAGATTTTAATAGCAGCAAGATATTGGCTTAAACCACAGACATTGTGTTTGCAGTTTTCTGAGTTTAGACTTTCTGTTTCTATTATTTTTACAGGTGAGGCTATATGTCAAGACCTATTTTAATCTGGTTAAAGGTTAGCTTGTTTTGATTAAAAGGTTACATTGTTTACTTAGATTTTTTATTGTTTTATAGCAATGGACCAGTGCCGTGGTGGGGGAGTAAATTTCCAGGATGGCTCAATGCAGGGTTTTTTAATTGTAAGTGTTTACTTTCTATGGGGTACTTTTATGTGACTTGTTCTAAAAGCACTTCTGCCTGCTGTATCTGCAGCATGACTTGCTTAATGGGGGCATCCCAACCTAATTTTTTCCAAACAGTCATTAACAAGGTTTTGCAATTTGTACAATTTGTATCATTTTTTCCAATTCTTTTGCTTTCTGATTCGTTTTGATATAATGCTTGGAGCACAACCAGCAACAAGAAACACACAATTAGTGTCGTTAATCCCAGTATTTTTCTATTACACCATTTTATGCCTTGTCCTCTTTTGGGGCGTTGAAGGCCTTGCCACCGCCCTTCCTTCCAGGGAACCGTGTCAAACCAGGGAGTAAAAAGAGGACGCGGCACTGGGACTCCTGCTCAGCTCCATCTCCCCGAGCTCCTCACCCTGCTGACTGTGACAGATCATTGTGACGCAGGGTTTGTGGTCACTGTGGGTTTATCTTTTATTCTCGTGTCCTACTAACTCTTCTCAAGCACCAGAAGACAAGACAGAAAAGGAAACGTTCTTATTTTGATCATTCTGTTCTGCCATTAAAGAATTTGGAATTCAGAATCTCATCACATACTGGCAGATTCATCATGAGGATCATTTCTTAGAACACTTGCATCCTCTCTGAAGGAGAAATAGAAAGGATACAGGGAAAAACTCCACACGTATCATAGCCCTTACGCCTCCCTCCTTTCTTTGATCACTACCATTCACAATTACATTGATTTGAACACTTTTTCCCTCTATTACTCATTGCTATTTCATACGTTCTACATGTCAATTGAAAAGGTAGATAAACGGAGCATTAGACACAGGGTTGGCCTCTGTCTGCCAGGGGCCCGGGCCTGATGGTGTGTTCTGACATCCGAGAACACCCCTGGGTTCCCGGAACCACAGATGTCACCACCGAGCTCTCGGCCAGGCAGCTGTGCAGTGATCGGGAACTCATCTCACCCATTTGACTGCAACAGACCATGTGATGCTGGGGCTGTGGTCCGTGTGATTTTTTCTTTTATTTTCATGTCTTCCTTACTCTTCTCAAGTAGCAGAAGACACCAAAGAAAAGGAAAGTTCTTATTTTGAACATTCTGTTCTGCCATTATTGATTGAGGAATTCAGAATCTCATCACATAGTGGCACATTCAACATCATGATCATTTCTTGGAACACTTCCATCCTCTCAGAAGGAGAAATAGAAAGGAAACAGGGAAGAACTTCACACCTACAATTGCCCTTGCACCTCCCTCCTTTCCTTGACTGCTAGCATTCCCACCTACATTGATTTTAACACTTGTTCCCTCTATTACTCATTATTATTCCATACGTTCTACTTATCCATTGACAAGGTAGATTAAAGCAGCATCAGACACAGGGTTTTGCCACTGCCTGCCAGGGACCTGAGCCCGATGTTGTGCTCTTGCACCTAAGACACCCCTGGGTTCCTGGACTCGCAGATGCCACAACCTCCCTTTCGGCTGGGCCCTGGGCAGTGGGTGGAGCCTCCTGTTCAGCTACACCTCCCCAGGTTCCTCCACCCACTGACTGTGACTGAACTTTGTGACACAGGTTCTGTGATCCCTATGATTTTTTCTTTTTTTCTCATTTCTTACTTCCTCCTCCCCCCAATGACTGTAACAGGCCATTGTGAAGAAGGTACTGTGGTCCCTGAAAATGGCTCATGTACCATAGCCCTTACTCCCCCATCTTTCTTTGAACTCTGCCATTCAAAACTCTATTGATTTTAACACTTGCTCCCTCTATTACTCATTGTTATTCCATATGATCTACCTGTCTGCTGACAAGGTAGATAAAAGGAGCAACAGACTCAGGGGTTAGCTTCTTCCTGCCTGGAGCCCAGGAGCGATGTTGTGCTCCAGCACTAGAGAACTCCCTAGGGTTCCCGGACACCCAGATGCAGCCACCAACCTGTCAGCTGGCTGGCTGGTTAGTGGGTGGGGCCTCCTGTTCAGCCCCATCTTCCCAGAATCCTCCACCCACTGACTGTGACAGAATGTTGTGACACAGGTTCTGTGGTCCCTGTGATTTTTTTCTTTTTTTCTCATTTCTTACTTGCTCTTCTTAAGCACCAGAAGACACCAAAGAAAAGTAAACATTCCTATTTTGGTCATTCTGTTCTGCCTTTATAGAATGGGAAATTCAGAATCTCATCACATACTGGCACATTCATCATCATGATCATTTCCTGGAACAATTCCATCCTCTCAGAAGTAAAAACAGAAGGAAACAAGGAAAAATTGTACAAGTACCACAGCCCTTAATCCTCCCTCCTTTCTTTGATTGCTACCATTCTCAACTACATTGATTTTAACACCTGTTCCCGCCATTACTCATCGTTATTCCATATGTTCTACATGTCCATTGACAAGGTAGATAAAAGGAGCATCAGACACAGGGATTGGCCCCTGCAAGCCTGCAGCCTGGTTCTGATGGTGCACTCTGGAACCTGAGAACCCCCTGGGGTTCCCAGACATGCAGGTGCTGCCACCGCCCTGTTGGATGGGTGTATGTGCAGGGGGTGGGGACGCCTGCTCAGCTCCACCTCCCTGGGCCCTCCTCCCACTGACTGTGGCAGAACTTTGTGATGCAGTGTCTGTGGTCCCTGTGATTTTTTCTTTTATACTGGTGTCTTACTTAGTCTTCTCAAGCACTTGAAGACACCAAATAAAGGAAATGTTCCTATATTCATTCCATTCTTCCATTATAGAATGATTCAATCAGAATCTCATAAAAAATGGCACATTCATCATCATGTTCATTTCTTGGAACACTTCCTCCTCTCAGAAGGAGAATAGTAAGGAAATAGGAAAAAAACACGCAGGTACCATAGTCCTTACATCTCCCTCCTTTCTTTGATCACTAGCATTCCAAACTACACTGATTTTAACACTTTTTTCTTCCATTACAAATTTTTATTCCATGCATTTTTCCTGTCTGTTGACAAGGTAGATAAAAGGAGCATCAGACACAGGGATTGGCCTCTGCCTGCCAGGAACCCTGGCCCAGTGGTGTGCTCTGGCACCTGAGAGCTCTCTGGGGTTCTGGGACCCCAAGATGCCACCACCACCCTGTCGGCCGGGAGGCTGGGCAGCAGGCGGTACCTCTTGCTCAGCTCCACCTCCCAGGGCTACTCCCCCCACTGACTGGGACAGACTTTTGTGACACAGGGGCTGTGGTCCCTGTTATATATTTTTTTATTCTTGTGTCTTACTTACTTCTTTCAAGAACCAGAAGACACCAAAAAAAGGAAATGATCCTATTTTAGTTATTCTGTTCTGCAGTTATAGAATGAGAAATTCACAATTTCATCACCTACTGGCACATTCATCATCAAGATCATTTCCTGGAACACTTCCATCCTCTCAGAAGGAGAAATAGAAAGGAGACAGGGAAAAGCTGCTCATGTAACATAGCCCTTACACCTCGCTCATTTCTTTAATCACTAGCATTCCCACCTGCATTGATTTTAACCCTTATACATTCTAACACTCATTGTTATTCCCTACGCTATTCCTGTCCTTTGACAAGGTGGATAAAAGGAATATCAGACACAGGGATTGGCCCCTGGCTGCCAGGAACCCGGGCCTAATTGTGTGCTCTGGCACCCGAGAACAAGCTGGGGTTCCCAGAACAGCAGATGCAGCCAACGCCTTTATGGCTGGGTGTCTGGGCAGAGGGCAGGGCTGTCTGCTCAGCTCCACTACCCCGGGATCTTCCCCCAACATTTTGTGACAAAAATTTGTGATGCAGGGTCTCTGGACCCTGTGATTTTTTCTTTTATTCTAGTGTCTTACTTTCTCTTCTCAATACCAGAAGACACCAAATAAAAGGGAATGTACATATTTGGATCATTCCATTCTGCTGTTATGAAATGAGTAATTCAGAATCTCATCACATACTGGCATATTCATCAACATGATCATTTCTTGGAACACTTCCATCCTCTCAGAAGGAGAAACAGAAAGGAAACAGGGAAAAACTTCCCACATACCATAGCTCTTATGCCTCCGTACTTTCTTTGATCACTAGCATTCCCAACTAAATCGATTTTAACACTTGGTCACTCTATTATTCATTCTTATTCCATATGCTCTACCTGTTCATTGACAAGGTAGATAAAAGGAGTATCAGACACAGGGATTTGCCTCTGCCTGCCAGGAGCCCATACACAATGGTGTGCTGCTGCACCTGATAATCCCCTGTGGTTCCTGGAAGCACAGATGCCACCACTGCCCTGTCTGCTGAGTGGCTGGGTATTGCGTGGGGACTCATGTTCAACTCCACCTCCCTGGCTCTCCTCCCCCAAATGACTGCAGCAGACCTCTGTGACACAGGGTCTGTGGTACCTCTGATTTTTCTTTTATTCTCATGTATTACTTACTCTTCTCAAGCACCAGAAGACACCAAAGAAAGGAATCATTCCTGTTTTGATCATTCTGTCCTGTAGTTGAAGAGTGTGGAATTCAGAATCTCATCACATACGTCATCATGATCATTTCTTGGAACACTTCCATCCTCGCAGAAGGAGAACTGGAAAGGAAACATGGAAAAACCACACACGCACTTACCATAGCCCTTATTCCTCCCTCCTTTCTTTGATTGCTAGCATTCCCAATTACATTTATTTTAGCACTTGTTCCCTATATTACTCCTTGTTATTCCATACGTTCTACCTCTCCGTTGACAAGGTAGAAAAAAGGAGCATCAGATACAGGTATTGGCCACAGCATGTCAGGAGCCCAGGCCTGATGGTGCCCTCAGGCACCAGAGAACCCTCTGGGTTTCTCTCACCCACAGGTGCCACCACAGCCCTGTCAGCCAGGCAGCAGGTGAGTGCATGGGGAGTCCTGTTCAGCTCCTCCTCCCCAGGCTCCTCACCTCCATTGACAGCCACAGATGTTTGTGACACTCGGGCTGTGGTCTCTGTGATTTTTTCTTTTATTTTCATGTTTTACTTATTGTTCTCATGCACCAGAAGACACCAAAAAAATGAAACACTCCTGTTTTGATCATAGCTTTCTGCCATTATACAATGAGGAACTCATAATATCATCACATACTTGCACATTCATCATCATGATCATTTCTTGGAATATTTCCATCCTCTCAGTAGGAGAAATAGTGATGAAACTGGGAAAAACTGCACACATACCATAGCCCTTATGATTCCCACTGTTCTTTGATCACTAACACTCCCAACTGATTTAATTTTACCATTTGTTCGGTCTCTAACTCAGTTCTACCCCATACGTTCTACCTGTCTGTTGACAAGGTAGCTAAAAAGAACATCAGACACAGGGATTGGTTTCTGCCTGTCAGGAGCCCATGCAGGATGGTGTGCTCTGGCAACAGAGAACTCATTGGATTCCCTGACCCGCAGGAGCCTCCGCCACCCTGTCGGCCTGGCGTCTGGGCAGTGGGCGAGGAATCCTGCTCAGCTCCTCCTCTCCAGGCTCCTCCTCCCTCTGACTGTGACAGATTTTTGTGATGCAGGGGCTCTGGTTCCTGTGATGTTCTCTTTTATTTTCATGATTTACTTACCGTTCTCAAGCACCAGAAGAGACCAAAGCAAAGAAAACATTCCTATTTTGATCATTCCATTCTGCCATTATGCAATGAGGAATTCAGAATGTCATCACATATTGCACATTCATCATCATGATCATTACTTGGAATAATTCCATACTCTTAAAAGGGGAAATAGAAAGGAAACAGGGAAAAGCTGCACACATACCATAGCCCTATGCCTCCCAACGTTTTTTGAACACTTGCATTTCCAACTACATTGATTTTAACATTTGTTCCCTCTCTTGCTCATTTCTATTCCATACTTTCTTCCTGTCTGTTGACAAGGTAGCTAAAAGGAGCATCAGACACAGGAATTGGCCCCTGGCTATAAGGAGCCTAGGCCTGATGGTATGCTCTGGCACCAGAAAACCCCCTGGGGTTCCCTGATATGCAGGTGCCACCACCGCACTGTCGGAAGGGCTGCTGGGCAGTGAGTGGGGCCTCACGCTCAGCTCCACCACCTTGGCTCCTGCTCCCACTGACAGCGACAGATATTTGTGATGCAGAGACTATGGATGCTTTGCTTTTTTCTTTTATTTTCGTGTTTTACTTACTGTACTCAAGCACCAGAAGACACCAAAGAAAAGGAAACATTCTTATTTTGAACGTTCCAATCTGCCGTTATGCAATGAGGAATTCAGAATGTCATCACATATTGCACATTCATCGTCATGATCATTACTTTGAACATTTCCATCCTCTCAAAAAGAAAAATAGTGAGGAAACAGGAGAAAATGTGCACATAACATAGCCCTTACACCTTGCACCATTTCTTGACCCCTAGCATTCCCAACTACATTGATTTTAACATTTGTTCCCTCTGTTACTCATTTATATTTCCATATGTTCTACCTATCTGTGAACAAGGTAGCTAAAATGAGCATCGGATACAGGGATTGGCCTCAGTCTGTCAGTAGCCCAGGACCGATGGTGCACTCTGGCACCAGAGAACCCTCTGGGTTTCCCTGACTCGCAGATGCTGCCACCACCCTGTCAGCTGGGCGGCAGGTAAGTGCATGGAGACTCCTGCTCAGTTCCTCCTCCCCAGGCTCCTCTCCTCCATTGACAGCCACAGACATTTGTGACACTCGGGCTGTGGTCTCTGTGATTTTTTCTTTTTTTTCATGTTTTACTTACTGTTCTCAAGCACCAGAAGACACCAAAGAAAAGGAACGGTTCCTTTTTTGATCATAGCATTCTGTCATTATACAATGAGGAATTCAGAATGCCATTACATACTTGCACATTCATCATCATGATCATATCTTGGGACATTTCTATCTTCTCAGTAGGAGGAATAGCGATGATACTGGGAAAAACTGTGCACATAACTACCCTTACACCTCTCACCATTCTTTGATAGCTAGCATTTCCAACTACATTGATTTTTAACATTTGTTCCTTCTCTTACTCATTTCTATTCCATATGCTCTTCCTGTCTATTGACAATAGAGCTTAAAGGAGCATCAGACAGAGGGATTGGCCTCTGTCTGTAAGGAGCCCATGCCTGACGGTGCACTCCGGCACAGTAAAGCCCCTGGGGTTCCCTGACGCACAGGTGCCACCTTCGCGTGTCTGCCTGGTGGCTGGGCAGTGGTTGGATCCTCACGGTCAGCTCTTCCTCCCTGGACACCTACCCCCACTGACTGAGACAGACATTCGTGACACAGAGGCTGCAGTCACTGTGATTTTTTCTTTTATTTTCGTGTTTTGCATACATTTCTTAAGCACCACAACACACCAAAGAAAAGGAAACGTTCCTATTTTGATCATCCCATTCTGCTGTTATACAGTGAGGAATTCAGAATGTCATCACATATTGCACATTTATCATCATAATCATTACTTGGAACATTCCTGTCCTCTTTGAAGGAGAAGTAGAGAGGAAACAGGGACAAGCTGTGCACACACCATAGACCTTAGGCCTAAAACCATTCTTTGATCAATAGTTTTCCCAAATAAATTGATTTTAACATTTCTTCCCTCTATTACTCATTTCTATTCCATATGTTCTACTTGTCTGTTGACAAGGTAGCTAAAATGTACATCAGACACAGGGATTGGCCTCTGTCTGTCAGGAGCCTGGGCACGATGGTGCACTCCAGCACAAGAGAACCCCCTGGGGTTTCTTTAACCACAGGTGATGCCACCACCCTCTCAGCCAAGCAGCTTGTCAGAAGGCTGGTACTCCTGCTCAGCTCCACCTCCCTGGGCTGCTCCCCCCACTGACTATGACAGACATTTGTGATGTAGGGGTCGTGTTCCCTGTGATTTTTTCTTTTATTCTCGTGTCTTACTTATTCTTCTCAAGCACCAGATGACATCAAAGAAAAGGAACCCTTTCTATTTTTGATCAATCCGTTCTGCTGTTGAAGAATGAGGAATTGAGAATCTCATCACATACTGGGACGTTCATCATCGTGATCACTTCTTGGAATACTTTCATCCTCTCAGAAGGAGAAATGGAAAGGAAACAGGAAAAAATCTACTCACTTACCATAGCCCTTACACATCCCTCCTTTCTTTGATCACTACCATTCAAAACTAAATTGATTTTAACACTTGTTCCCTCTATTACTCATTGTTATTCTATACATTCTACCTGTCCGTTGACAAGGTAGATAAAAGGAGCATCAGACACAGGGATTGGCCTCTCAATGCCAGGAGCCCAGGCCCGATGGTACGCTCCAGCACCCAAGAATCTTCTGGGATTTCCGGACCCACAGATGTCATCTCCCCCATCAGCCGGGCAGCTGGGCAAGGGGTTGCCTCCTGTTAAGCTCCACTTCCCAAGCCTCCTCAGTCCACTGAGTGTGACAGACCTTTTTGATGCAGGGTCGTGGTCCCTGTGATTTTTTGTTTTATCTTGTGTCTTACTGTTCTAAAGCACCAGAAGACACCAAAGATAATGAAATGTTCCTATTTTGATCATTCTATTCTGCTGTTAAAGAATGAGGAATTCAGAATCTCATGACATACTGGCACATTCATCATCATGATCATTTCTTGGCACATTTCCATCCTCTCAGAAGGAGAAATTGACAGGAAACAGGGAAAAACTGCACACATAACATAGCCCTTAGGCCTCCCTCCTTTCTTTCATCACTAGTATTCCCAAGTACATTGATTTTAACACTTGTTCCCTTTATTACTCATTGTTATTCCATACGTTCTACCTGTCCACTGACAAGGTAGATAAAAGAAGCATCAGATACAGGGATTGTGCTCTGACTGTCAGGAACCTGGGCCAATGGTGTGCTCCAGCACCTGAGAATCCTCTGGGGTTCCTGGAGCAGCAGATGTGGCCACCAACCTGTCGGTCAGGTGTCTGTGCTGTGGGTGGGGTATCCTGCTCAGGTCCACCACCCCAGGCTCATCACCCCACTTACTGCAACAGACTTTGTGGCACAGTACTTTGGTCACTGTGATTTTTTCTTTTATTCTTGTGTCCTAATTACTCTTCTCAAGCACCAGAAGACACCAAAGAAAATGAAATGTACCTAATTTGATCATTCCATTCTGCTGTTATAGATCGAGGAATTCAGAATCTCATCTCATATTGGCACATTCATCATAGTGATCATTTCTTGAAACACTTCCATGCTCTCAGAAGAAGAACTAAAAAGCAAACAGGGAAAATCCGCACACGTACTATAGCCCTATGCCTCCTTCCTTTCTTTGATCACTAGTATAATCTACTACATTGATATTAACACTTGTTCCTGCTATTACTCATTGCTTTTCCATACATTCTACCTGTCCACTTAAAGTTAGATAAAAGGAACATCAAACACAGGGATTGCCTGCCAGGAGCCGGGAACTGATGGTGTGCTCCAGCACCCAGGAATACCCTGGTGTTCCCCAACCACCAGATGCCACCACTGACCTGTCACCACTGACCTGGCCTAGTGACTGGGCTGTGGGCGGGGCCTCATTCTCAGCTCCAAATCCCCGGTCTCCTCTCCCTACTGAAAGCAATAGACCTTTGTGACACAGGGCCTATGGTCCCTGTGATTTTATCTTTTATTCCCGTGTCTTACTTACTCTTCTCAAGCAGCAGAAGACACCAAAGGAAAGGATATTTTCCTATTTTGAGTATTCTGTTCTGCTTTTATAGAATGAGGAATTCAGAATCTCATCATGTACTGGCTAATTCATCATCATGATCATTTCTTGGAACACTTCCATCCTTTCAGAAGGAGATATAGAAACGAAACAGGAAAAGCTGTGCAGGTACCATAGCCCTTACACCTCCCTCCATCTTTGTTCACTAGCCTTCCCAACTACATTGATTTTAACAATTGTTCCCTCTATTACTCATTGTTATTCCATACGTTCTCCCTGCCCATTGACAAGGAAGATAAAAGGAGCTTCACACATAGGGAATGGCCTCTGCTTGCTAGTCGCCTGGACCAAATGGTGTGTTCCAGAACCTGAGAACCCACTGGTCTTCCCGGACATGCAGATGCAGCCACCACCCTTTCGGTCTGGTGGCTGGGCATTGGGCAGGGACTCCTGCTCAGCTCCACCTCCCTGGGCTCCTTCCCCCAATAAATGTGACAGAACTTTGTTACACAGGGTCTGGGGTGCCTGTGATTTTTTCTTTTATTCTCGTGTCTTACTGACTCTTATCAAACACCAGAAGACACCAAAGAAAAGGAAAGTTTCCTATTTTGATCATTCTGTTCCCCCATTATATAATGAGGAATTCAGAATCTCATCACATACTGGCACATTCATCATCATGATCACTTCTTAGAACACTTCCATCCTCTCAGAAGGATAAATAGAGAGGAAGCAGGGAAAAACTGCTCACGTACCATAACCTTTATGCTTCCACCTTACTTTGATCGGTACCATTTTCAACTATACTGATTTTAACACATGTTCCTTGTAATACTCATTGTTATTCCAATTGTTCTACCTGTCTGCGGACAAGGTAGATAAAAGGAGCATCAGATACAGGGTTTGACTTCTGCCTGCCTGGAGCTTAGGCCCGATGGTGCACTCTGTCACCTGAGTACCCCCTGGTATTCCTGGGCCCGCAGATGCCGCCACTGCCCTGTCAGGTTTACGGCTGGGCAGTGGGCGGTGCCTCCTGCTAAGTTAAATCTCCATGAGCTCCTCCCCCACTGACTGTGTCAGAACTTTGTGATGCAGTGGCTGTGGTCCCTGTGACTTTTTCTTTTATTCTCCTGTCTTACTTACTCTTCTCAAGCACCAGAAGACACCAAAGAAAAAGAAATGTTCCTATTTTTATCATTCCATTCTGCCATTGTGGAATGAGGAATTCAGAATCTCATCACATACTTGCACTTTCATCATCATGATCATTTCTTGGAACACTCCCATACCCTCAGAAGGAGAAATAGAAATGAAACAGGGAAAAACTGAGCATGTACAATAGCAATTACGCCTCCCTACTTTCTTTGATCTCTGGCATTCCCAACTACCTTCATTTTCACATTTTTCCTCTATTAATCATGGTTGTTCCATACGTTCTACCTGTCAGTTGTCAAGGAAGATAAAAGGAACACCAGCCACAGGGATTGGCCTCTGCCTGTCATGAGCGTGGGCCCGATGGTGCACTCCAGCACCTGAGAACACCCTGGGGTTCCTGGACCTGCAGATGCCATCACCTCCCTGTTGGCCGGTAGGCTGGGCAGCCGGCAGGGCCTCTTGCTCAGCTTGAACTCCCCGGGCTCCTCAACGCTCTGACTGTGACAGGACTTTGTGACACAGGGGCTGTGGTCCCTGTGATTTCTTCTTTTATTCTCGTGTCTTCCTTACTGTTCTCAAGAACCAGAAGACACCAAAAAAATGAAACGTTCCTGATCATTCCATTCGGCCATTATAGAATGAGGAATTCAGAATCTCATCACACACTGGCACATTCATCATCATGATCATTTCTTAGAACACTTCAATTCTCTCAGAAGGAGAAATAGAAAGGAAACAGGGAAAAACTGCTCATGTACCATAGCCCTTACCCCTCCCTCCTTTCTTTGATTACTGGCATTCATATCTACATTGATTTTAACACTTGTTCCCTCCATTACTCATTGTTACTCCATACATTGTACCTGTCCATTGACAAGGTAGATAAAAGGAGCATTAGACACAGGGATTGGCCTCTGAATGCCAGGAGCCCAGGCCCAATGGTGCACTCTGGCACCTGAGAACTCGCAGGAGTTCCCAGACCCACAGATCCCACCTTCCTCATTTATCCCAGGTGGCTGTTTAGTGGGTGGGGCCTCCTGCTCAACTCAAACTCAAAAGGCTCCTCCTGCCACTGACTGCAACAGACCTTTGTGACACATGGGATATGGTCCCTGAGATTTTTTCTTTTATTCTTGTATCTTACTTACTCTTCTCAAGCACCAGAACACACCAACGAAAAGGAAATGTTCCTATTTTGATCATTCCATTCTGCCATTTTTGAATGAGGAATTCAGAATCTCATCACATACAGGCAGATCCATCATCATGATCATTTCTTGCAACACTTCCATCCTCTTAGAAGGAGAAATAGAAAGGAAATAGGGAAAAATGTGAATGTACCATAACCCTTACACCTCTCTCCTTTCTTTGTCCACTAGCATTCCCAACTACATTGATTTTAACACTTGTTCCCTCTATTATTCATGGTTATTCCATACATTCTATTGTCGATTGACAAGGTAGATAAAAGGAGCATCAGACACAGGGATAGGCCTCTGAATGCCAGGAGCCCAGGCCTGATGATGTGCTCGGGCACCCAAGAACCCCGTCGGATTCTCAGACACACATATCCCGCTACCACACTGATGTCCGGGCACCTGTCCAGTGTTCAGGGCCTCCTGGTCTCCTATACCTTTCTGGGTTCCTACACAACTGACTGCAACAGACCTTTGTGATGCAGGGGATTTAGTCACTGTGATTTTTTCTTTTATTCTCATCTCTTATTTACTCTTCTCAAGCAGCAGAAGACATGAAAGAAAAGAAATGTTCCTATTTTGATCATTCTGTTCCGCTTTTATAGAATGAGGTCTTCAGAATCTCATCACATACTGCCACATTCATCATCATGATGATTTCTGGGAACATTTCCATTCTCTCTGAAGCAGAAATAGAAAGGAAACAGGGAAAAACTGTCCATGTACCATAGCCCTTATGCCTCCCTCCTTTGTTTGATCACTAGCATTCCTAACTACATTGATTTTAACCCTTCTTCCCACTATTACTCATTGTTATTCCATGCGTTCTACCTGTCCATTGAGAAGGTAGATGAAAGGAGCATCTGACGGAGGGATTGGTCTCTGAATGCCAGGAGCCCTGGCCTGATTGTGTGGTCTGGCACCCGAGAACCCCCTGGGGTTGCTGCTCTGCAGATGCTGCCACTGCCCAATCAAACAGGAAGCAGGGCAGTGGGTGTTGCCTCCTGCTCAGATCCACATCCCCAGGATCCTCCCCCACTGACTGTGACAGAACTTTGTGACGTAGGTGCTGTGGTCACTGTGATTTTTTCTCTTATTCTCGTGTCTTCCTTAGTCTTCTCATGCACAAGATGACACAAAAGAAAAGGAAATGTTCCTCTTTTGATCATTTCATTCTGCCATTATTGAATGAGGAATTCAGAATCTCATCACATGCTGGCACATTCATCATCATGGTATTTTCTTGGAACAATTCCATCCTCCCAGAAGGAGATATAGAAAGGAAACAGGGAAAAACTGCTCATGTAGCAAAGCCTTCATACCTCCCTCCTCTCTTTGATCACTATGATTCCCAACTACATTGATTTTACCACTTGTTCCCTCTGTTACTCATTGTTACTTCATACATTCTAACTGTCCACTGACAAGGTAGATAAAGGGAACATCAGACAAAGGGATTGGACTCTGCCTGCCAGGAGACCAGGCACGATGGTGTGCTCCAGAACCTGAGAATCCCCAGGGGTTCCCAGATCCACAGCTGCTGCCACCGCCCTTTCGGCCTGGTGGCTGGGGAGTGGGCTGGAACTCCTGCTCACCTCCACGTCCCCAGGCTCCTCCCACAACTGACTGTTACAGATCTTTGTGATGCAGGAGTTGTGGTCCCTGTGATTTTTTCTTTTATTATAGTGTTTTACTTTCTCTTCTCAAGCACCAGAAGACACCCAAGAAAAGGAAACATTCTTATTTTGATCATTCCATTCTGCCATTGTAGAATGAGGAATTCAGAATCTCATCACATACTGGCACATTGTTCATCATGATCATTTCTTGGAACACTTCCATTCTCTCAGAAGGAGAAATAGGAAATAGGGAAAAACTGCACACGTACCATAGCCCTTCCTCCTCCCTCCTTACTTTGACCTCTATCATTCCCAACTACATTATTTTAACACTTGTTCCCTCTATTACTCATTGTTATTCCATAAGTTCTAACTGTCCGTTGACAAGGTAGAGAAAAGGAGCATCAGCATAGGGATTGGCCTATACCTTCCAGGAGCCCGGACCCGATGGTGTGCTCCAGCACCCGAGAACACTCTGGGGTTCCCAGATCCAAAGATGATGCCACCACCCTGTTGGCTGGTGGATGGGCAGTGGGTGGGGCCTCATGCTCTGCTAAACCTCTCAGGGCTCCTCCACCCACTCACTGTGACAGACCTTTGTGATGAACTGGCTGTAGTCCCTGTGATTCTTTCTTTTATTCTCGTGTCTTACTTTTCTCAAGCAACAGAAGACACCAACGAAAATCAAACCTTCCTATTTTGATCATTCTGTTCTGCCAATATAGAATGAAGTATTGAGAATCTCATCACCTACTGGCACATTCATCATCGTGATCATTTCTCGGAAAACTTACATCCCCTCTGAAGGAGAAAGAGAAAGGACACAGGGAAAAACTGTGCAAGTACCATAGCCCTTATGCCTCTCTCCTTTCTTTAATCACTAACATTCACAACTACATTGATTTTAACACTTGTTCCCTCTATTACTCATTTTTATTTCATATGTTCTACCTGTCCATTGACAAGGTAGATAAAAGGAGCATCAGACAAAGGGATTGGCTTCTGATTGACAGGACCCCAGTTCCGATGATGCACTCTGGCACCCGAGATCCCCCTGGGATTCCCAGACTCACAGATGGCACCACTGCCATGTCAGCCAGGTGGCTGGGCAGTGGGCATGGCCTCCTGCTCAGCTCCACCTCTCTGGTCTCCTACACCCACTGACTGCAATAGAACATTGTGACACAGGGGCTGTGGTTCCTGTGAGTTTTTATTTTATTTTCATGTCTTACTTAATCTTATCAAGCAGTAGAAGACACCAAAGAAAAGGAAACATTCCTATATTGATCATTTCATTCTGTCATTGTAGAATGAGGAATTCAGAATCTAATCACATACTGGCACATTCATCATCATGATCATTTTTTGGAACACTTCCATCTTCTCAGAAGGGGGAATAGAAAGGGAATATGGAAAAACTGTGCACTTATCATAGCCCTTATGCCTCTCTCCTTTCTTTGATTGCTAGCATTCCCAACTACATTGACTTTAACAATTGTTCCCTCTATTACTCATTGTTATTCCATACATTTTACCTCTCTGTTGTCCAGGTAGATATAATGAGCATCAGACACAGGGATTTACCTCTGCCTGTCAAGATCTGGGGCCTGATGGTGTTTTTCAGCACTCGAGAATCTCCTCAGGTTCCCGGATGCACAGATGCCACCAGTGAACTGTCGGCAATGTGGTTGGGCAGTGGCGGTGAACTCCAGCTCAGCCACACGTCCCCAGGCTCCAACCCCCATACCTGTGACAGCCCTCTGTGATGCAGGGGCTGTGGTCCCTGTGATTTCTTTTCTTTTGTTCTCCTGTCTTACTTAATCTTCTCAAGCACCAGAAGACACCAAAGAAAATGAAATATTCCTATTTTGATCATTCTATTCTGCCAATAAAGAATGAGAAATTCAATATGTTATCGCTTACTGGCACATTCATCATCGTGATAATTTCTTGGAACACTTCCATCCTCTCAGAATGATAAATAGAAAGGAAACAGGGAAAAACTGTGCATGTACCATTGCTCTTATGCTCCCTCCTACTTTGATCCCTTGCATTCCCAACTACATTGATTTTAACACTTGTTCCCTCTATTGTTAATTGTTATTCCATAAGTTCTACCTGTATGTTGACAAGGTAGATAAAAGAAACATCAGACAGATTGGTTGGCCTCTGAATGCCAGAAGCTTGTTCCCGATGGTGCATTCTGGCACCCAAGAACCCCCTAGTTTTCCCAGAAACTCAGATGCCACCACCACCGTGTGGGTCAGGTCCCTGGGCAGTGGGAGGGGCCTCCTGCTCAAATCCAATCCCATGGACTCCTCAACCCACTGATGCAACAGACCTTTGTGATGCATGGGCTGTGGTTCCTATGATTTTTTCTTTTATACTCGTATCTTATTTACTCTTCTCAAACACCAGAAAACACCAAAGAAAATGAAACATTCCTATTTTGATCATTACATTCTGTCGTTATCTAATCTATAATTCAGAATCTCATCACATACTGTCACATTCATCATCATGATCATTTCTTGGAACACTTCCATCCTCTCACAAGGAGAAATAGAAAGGAACCAGGGCAAAACTGGGCATGTACCATTGCCCTTAGGCCTCTTTCCTTTCTTTGATCACTAGCATTCCCAACAAAATTGATTTTAACACTTATTCACTGTATTACTCATTGTTCTTCCATATCTTCTACCTGTTCGTTACAAGGTAGATAAAAGGAATATCGGACACAGTGATTGGCCTCTGCCTGTTAAGAACCTGGGGCCAAAGGTGCGATCTGGTGCCCAAAAACCCTCCAGGGTACCAGGACCCAAAGATGCTGCCACTGGCCTTTTGGTGTGTGGCTAGGCAGTGGGTGGGGCCTCCTGCTCAGCTCACTTACCCAGGCTCCTTCCCCTCTGACGTTGACAAACCTTTGTGTCGCAGGGTCTGTGTCCCTGAGATTTTGTGTTTTATGCTCGTGTCTTATTAACTCTTCTCAAGCACCAGAAGTCACCAAAGAAAATTAAACTTTCCTATTTTAATCATTCCACTCTGCCATTATAGAATGAAGAATTCAGAATCTGATCACATACTGGCACATTCATCATCATGATCATTTTTGGAACACTTCCATCCTCTCACAAGGAGAAATAGAAAGGAAACAGGGAAAAGCTGTGCATGTGCCATATCCCTTATGCCTCCCTCCCTTCTTTGATCACTAGCATTCCCAATTACATTGACTTTAACACTTGTTCCCTCTATTACTCATTGTTATTCCATACGTTCTAACTGTCCTTGTACAAGGTAGATATAAGAAGCTTCAGACACAGGGATTGGCTTCTCCCAGCCAGGAGTCCCGACCTGATGGTGCACTCTGGCACCCGAGAACCCCCTGGAGTTCTGGACTGGCAGATGATGCCACCGCCCTGTTGACTGGGTGGCTTGGTAGCCAGAGTGGCCTCTTGCTCAGCTCCAGCTCCCCAGGCTCCTCCCCCCACTGAAAGTGAAAGAAATTTGTGATACAGGGGCTGTGGTCCTGTGATTTTTACTTTTATTCACGTGTCTTACTTACTCTTCTCAAGTACCAGAGGACACCAAAGAAAAAGACACATTCCTATTTTGATCATTTCGTTCTTCCTTTGCAGAATGAGGAATTCCAAATCTTATCACACACTTGCACATTCATAATCATGATCATTTCTCGGAACAATTCCGTCCTCTCAGAAGGAGAAATAGAAAGGAAACAGGTAAAGATTGCTCACTACCATAGCGCTTACGCCTCCCTCCTTTCTTTGATCACTACCATTCGTGACTACATTGATTTTAACACTTGTTTCTTCTATTACTCATTGTTATTCCATATGTTCTTCCTATCCCTTGACAAAGTAGATAAAAGGAGCATCAGACACAGGGATTGGTTTCTGCCTGCCAGGAGCCAGGGCCCAATGGTGCGCTCTGGCACACAAGAAACCCAGATGCTGCCACAGACCTGTCGGCTGGACTACTGGGCTGTGGGAGGTCCTCCTGCTCAGCTTCACTTCACCAGGCTCCTCCCCCTACTGACTGTGACAGACCTTTGTGATGCAAAGTCTGTGGACTCTGTGATTTTTTATTTTATTCTCTGTCTTGCTTACTCTTCACAAGCACAAGAAGACACCAAAGAAAGGGAAATGTTCCTATGTTTATCATTCCATTCTGCTGTTATAGAATGAGGAATTCAGAATCTCATCACATACTGGCACACTTATCATCATGATCATTTCTTGGAACACTGCTATCCTCTCTGAAGGAGAAATAGAAGTGAAACGGAAAAAGTGCACATGTAACAAATTCCTTATGCCTCCCTCCTTTCTTTGATCGCTAGCATTCCAAACTACATTGATTTTAACATTTATTCCCTCTATTACCCATTGTTATTCTGTACGTTCTACTTGTCCATTGACAAGGTAGTTAAAAACAGCATCAGACGCAGGGATTGGCTTCTGTCTGCCAGGAACCTGGGCCTAATGATGTGATCCAACACCCAAGAACCCCTGGGGTTCCCAGACTCACAAATGCCACCACAGCCCTGTTGTCTGTGTGGCTGGTCAGTGGGCAGTGCCTCCTGCTCAGCTCAACCTCCATGGCCACCTCCACCCCAGACTGCGACAGAACTTTTAGATGCAGGGGCTGTGGTTCCTATAATTTTTTATTTTATTTTTGTGTCTTTCTTATTCTTCTCAAGCACCAGAAGACAGCATAGAAAAGGAAAAGTTCCTATTTTGATGATTCCGTCCTGCTGTTCTAGAATGAGAAATTCAGAATCTCATCACATAGTGGCACATTCATCATCATGCTCATTTCTTGGAACAATTCAATCCTCACAGAAGGAGAAATAGAAAGAAACAGGGAAAAACCGTGCAGGTACCATAGCCCTTATCCCTCCCCCCTTTCTTTGATCACTACTATTCCCAACTACATTGATTTTACCACTTGTTCCCTATATTACTCATTGTTATTCCATATGTTCTACCTCTCAGTTGACAAGGTAGATAAAAGGAGCATCAGACACAGGGATTAGCCTTTGCCTGCCAGGAGACCAGGTCCAAAGTTCTGCTCCAGCACTCGAGAACCCCATGGAGTTCCTGGACCCGCAGTTGCCACAACCATCCTGTCGGCCTGGCAAATGGACAGGGGGCAGGGCCTCCTACTCAGCTCCACCTCCCTGGGCTCCTCCAGCACTCACTGTGACAGACCATTGTAATGCGGGGGCTGTGGTCCCTGTGAATTTTTTAGTTTTATTCTCGTGTCTAACTTCCTCTTGTCAAGCACCAGAATACACCAAAGAAAAGGAAATATTCCTATATTGATCATTCATTTCTGCCTTTATAGAATGAGGAATTCAGAATCTCATCACATACTGACACATTAATCATCATGATCATTTCTTGAAACACTTCCATCCTGTCAGAAGGAGAAATAGAAATGAAACAGGAAAAAGGTGCACATGTAACAATGCCCTTATGCCTCCCTCCTTTCTTTGATCACTAGCATTCCAAACTACATTGATCTTAACATTTATTCCTTCTATTATTCATAGTTATTCTGCACGTTCTACCTGTTGATTGACAAGGTAGATAAAAGGAGCATCAGGCACAGACATTGGCCTCTGCCTGCCAGGAGTCCGAACCCAATGGTGTACTCCAGCATCCGAGAATCCCCTGGGGTTCCTGGACCAGCAGATGCAACCACTGCCCTGTCGGCCTGGTGGCTGGGCTGCGGGCAGTATCTCCTGCTCAGTTTCACCTACCCAGACTCCTCCCCCCACTGACTGCAAAAGACCTTTGTGACACAGAGGCTGTGGTCCCTGTGATTTTTTCTTTTATACTCGTGTCTTACTTACTCTTCTCAGGCACCAGAAGACACCAAAGAATAGGAAATGTTCCTATTTTGATCATTCCGTTCTGCCATTGTAGAATCAGGAATTCAGAATCTCATCACATACTGGCACATTCATCATCATTGTCATTTCTTGGAATACTTCCATCCTCTCAGAAGGAGAAATAGAATGGAAACAGGGAAAAACTACACATGTGCCATATCCCTTATGCCTTCCTCCTTTCTTTGATCACTAGCATTCCCAGCCACATTGATTTTAACCCTGTTCCCTCTATTACTCATTGTTATTCCATATGTTCTAACTGTCCATTGAGAAGATAGATAAAAGCAGCATCAGACACAGGGATTAGCCTCTGCCTGCCAGGAGATCATGCCCAATGGTGCACTCCAGCACCTGAGAACAACCTGAGGTTCCCACACCCACAGATGCTGCCAATGACCTTTCGGCCTGGTGACTGTGCATTGGGTGAGACCTCATACTCAGCTCCACCTCACTGGGCTCTACCTCCACTGACAGTGACAGACTTTGTGATGCAGTAACTCTGGTCCCTGTGAGTTTTTCTTTTATTCTCATGTCTTACTTACTCTTCTTAAACACAAGAATACACCAAAGAAAAGGAAATGTACCTATTTTGATCATTCTGTTCCACCATTGTAGAAAGAGGAATTCAGAATCTCATCACACACTGGCACATTCATCATAATGATCAGTTCTTGGAGCACTTACATCCTCTCAGAAGGAGAAATAGAAAGGAATCAGGGTAAAACTGTGCACGTCCCATAGCCCTTATGCTTCCTTCCTTTCTTTCATCATTAGCAATCCAAACTACATTGATTTTAACACTTGTTCCCTCTATTATTCATTGTTATTCTTTGCATTCTACCTGTCCATTGACAAGGTAGATAAAAGGAGCATTAGACACAGAGATTGACCTCTGCCTATAAGGAGCCTGGGCCTGATGGTATTCTCTGGCAACTGAGAACCCCTTGGGGTTGTCAGACCCGCAGAGGCCACCACCAGCATGTTAGCCAAGTGGCTGGGAAGTGGGCGGGGCCTCATGGTCAGCTTGATATCACCGGGCTTCTCCCTCACTGACTGTGGCAGATCTTGGTGGTGCAATGTCCATGGTAACTGCAATTTTTTCATTTATCCTCTTTTCTTACTTATCCTTTTCAAGCACCAGCATACACCAAAGAAAAGGAAACATACCTATTTTGATCATTCCATTCTGTCATTGTAGAATGAGGAACTCAGAAACTCATCACATGCTTGCACGTTCATCATCATGATCATTTCTTGGAACACTTCCTTCCTCTCAAAAGGAGAAATAGAAAGGAAACAGGGAAATACTGCACACATACCATAGCTGTTAAGCTTTCCTCCTTTCTTTGTTTGCTATCATTCCAAACTACATTGATTTTAACACTGGTTCCCTCTTTTACTAATTGTTATTCCATACGTTCTAACTGTCCATTGACAAGGTAGATAAATGGAACCTCAGACACAGGGATTGGCTTCTGCCTTCCAGGTGGCCGGGCCCGATGGTATGCTCCAGCACCCAAGAACCCCTTCAGTTTCTCAGACCCACAGATGCAGCCACAGCCTTATTAGCGAGGTGACTTTGCAGTGGGTGGGGCCTACTTCTTAGCTAAACCACCCCAGGCTCCTCCCACCACTGACTGCGACAGAATTTTGTGACAAAGGCTATGTGCTCCCTGTGCTTTTCTCTTTTATTCTCGTGTCTTACTTACTCTTCTCAAGCACCAGAAGACACCAAAGAAAAGGAAATGTCGCTATTTTGATCAGTCTGTTCTGCTGATAAAGAATGAGGAATTCAGAATCTCATCACATACTGGCACATTCATCATCATGATCATTTCTTGGAACACTTCCATCCTCTCAGAAGGAGAAAGAGAAAGGAAACAGAGAAAAACTGAGCATATACCATAGCCCTTATGCTTCCTTCCTTTCTTTCCTCGCTAGCATTCACAACCACATTGATTTTAACACTTGTTCCCTCTATTACTCATTGTTGTTCCTTCCATTCTACCTGTCTGTTGACAAGGTAGATAAATGGAACACCACACACAGGGCTTGGCCAATGACTGCCAGGAGTCAGGGCCCGATGGTGCATACCAGGACCCAAGAACCCCCTCAGGATCCCGGAATAGCAGATGCCCCCACCGACCTTTTGGATGGGCAGCTGGACAGTGGGCGGGGCCTCAAGTTCAACTCCACCTCCCTGGGCTTCTTGCCCCACTAACCGTGACAGACAGTTTTTTTTTTATTAATTAAAAAAAGAATTAACAAAACAATTAGAAATCATTCCAATCTACATGTACAATCAGTAATTCTTAATAACATCACATAGTTGCATATTCATCATTTCTTAGTACATTTGCATCGATTTAGAAAAAGAAATAAAAAGACAACAGAATAAGAATTAAAACAATAATAGAAAGAAAACAAAAACAAAAACAAAAACAAAAAACCTATACCTCACATGCAGCTTCATTCAGTGTTTTAACATAATTGCATTACAATTGGGTAGTATTGTGCTGTCCATTTCTGAGTTTTTATATCCAGTCCCGTTGTACAGTCTGTATCCCTTCAGCTCCAATTATCCCTTCTCTTTTTTTTTTTAATTAACTGAAAAAAGAAATTAACCCAACATTTAGAGAGCATACCATTCTACATATGCAATCATTAATTCTTAACATCATCACATAGATGCATGATCATCATTTCTTAGTACATATGCATTGGTTTAGAAGAACTAGCAACATAACCGAAAAAGATATAGAATGTTAATATAGAGAAAAAATAAAAGTAATAATAGTAAAATCAAAACAAAACAAAACAAAAACCTATAGCTCAGATGCAGCTTCATTCAGTGTTTTAACATGATTACTTTACAATTAGGTATTATTGTGCTGTCCATTTTTGAGTTTTTGTATCTAGTCCTGTTACACCGTCTGTATCACTTCAACTCCAATTGGCCATTATCTTACCCTGTTTCTACCTCCTGCTGGACTCTGTTATCAAGGACATATTCCAAATTTATTCTCGAATGTCTGTTCACATCAGTGGGACCATACAGTATTTGTCCTTTAGTTTTTGGCTAGACTCACTCAGCATAATGTTCTCTAGGTCCATCCACGTTATTACATGCTTCATAAGTTTATCCTGTCTTAAAGCTGCATAGTATTCCATCGTATGTATATACCACAGTTTGTTTAGCCACTCTTCTGTTGATGGAGATTTCGGCTGTTTCCATCTCTTTGCAATTGTAAATAACGCTGCTATAAACATTGGTGTGCAAATGTCCGTTTGTGTCTTTGCCCTTAAGTCCTTTGAGTATATTCCCAGCAATGGTATTGCTGGGTCGTATGGCAATTCTATATTCAGCTTTTTGAGGAACCGCCAAACTGCCTTCCACAGTGGTTGCACCATTTGACATTCCCACCAACAGTGGATAAGTGTGCCTCTTTCTCCGCATCCTCTCCAGCACTTGTCATTTTCTGTTTTGTTGATAATGGCCATTCTGGTGGGTGTGAGATGATATCTCATTGTGGTTTTGATTTGCATTTCTCTAATGGCCAGGGACATTGAGCATCTCTTCATGTGCCTTTTGGCCATTTGGATTTCCTCTTCTGATAGGTGACTGTTCAAGTCTTTTTCCCATTTTGTAATTGGGTTGGCTGTCTTTTTGTTGTTGAGATGAACAATCTCTCTATAAATTCTGGATACTAGACCTTTATCTGATATATCATTTCCAAATATTGTCTCCCATTGTGAAGGCTGTCTTTCTACTTTCTTGATGAAGTTCTTTGATGCACAAAAGTGTTTAATTTTGAGGAGTTCCCATTTTTTATTTCCTTCTTCAGTGCTCTTGCTTTAGGTTTAAGGTCCATAAAACCGCCTCCAGTTGTAAGATCCATAAGATATCTCCCAACATTTTCCTCTAACTGTTTTATGGTCTTAGACCTAATGTTTAGATCTTTGATCCATTTTGAGTTAACTTTTGTATAGGGTGTGAGAGATGGGTCTTCTTTCATTCTTTTGCATATGGATATCCAGTTCTCTAGGCACCATTTATTGAAGAGACTGCTCTGTCCCAGGTGAGTTGGCTTGACTGCCTTATCAAAGATCAAATGTCCATATATGAGAGGGTCTATATCTGAGCACTCTATTCAATTCCATTGGTCGATATATCTATCTTTATGCCAATACCATGCTGTTTTGACCACTGTGGCTTCATAATATGCCTTAAAGTCAGGCAGCGCGAGACCTCCAGCTTCGTTTTTTTTCCTCAAGATGCTTTTAGCAATTCGGGGCACCCTGCCCTTCCAGATAAATTTGCTTATTGGTTTTTCTATTTCTGAAAAATAAGTTGTTGGGATTTTGATTGGTATTGCATTGAATCTGTAAATCAATTTAGGTAGGATTGACATCTTAACTATATTTAGTCTTCCAATCCATGAACACGGTATGCCCTTCCATCTATTTAGGTCTTCTGTGATTTCTTTTAGCAGTTTTTTGTAGTTTTCTTTATATAGGTTTTTTGTCTCTTTAGTTAAATTTATTCCTAGGTATTTTATTCTTTTAGTTGCAATTGTAAATGGGATTCGTTTCTTGATTTCCCCCTCAGCTTGTTCATTACTAGTGTATAGAAATGCTACAGATGTTTGAATGTTGATCTTGTAACCTGCTACTTTGCTGTACTCATTTATTAGCTCTAGTAGTTTTGTTGTGGATTTTTCCGGGTTTTCGACGTATAGTATCATATCGTCTGCAAACAGTGATAGTTTTACTTCTTCCTTTCCTATTTTGATGCCTTGTATTTCTTTTTCTTGTCTAATTGCTCTGGCTAGAACCTCCAACACAGTGTTGAATAATAGTGGTGATAGTGGACATCCTTGTCTTGTTCCTGATCTTAGGGGGAAAGTTTTCAATTTTTCCCCATTGAGGATGATATTAGCTGTGGGTTTTTCATATATTCCCTCTATCATTTTAAGGAAGTTCCCTTGTATTCCTATCTTTTGAAGTGTTTTCAACAGGAAAGGATGTTGAATCTTGTCGAATGCCTTCTCTGCATCAATTGAGATGATCATGTGGTTTTTCTGCTTTGATTTGTTGATATGGTGTATTACATTAATTGATTTTCTTATGTTGAACCATCCTTGCATACCTGGGATGAATCCTACTTGGTCATGATGTATAATTCTTTTAATGTGTTGTTGGATACGATTTGCTAGAATTTTATTGAGGATTTTTGCATCTGTATTCATTAGAGAGATTGGTCTGTAGTTTTCTTTTTTTGTAATATCTTTGCCTGGTTTTGGTATGAGGGTGATGTTGGCTTCATAGAATGAATTAGGTAGTTTTCCCTCCACTTCGATTTTTTTGAAGAGTTTGAGGAGAGTTGGTACTAATTCTTTCTGGAACGTTTGGTAGAATTCACATGTGAAGCCATCTGGTCCTGGACTTTTCTTTTTAGGAAGCTTTTGAATGACTAATTCAATTTCTTTACTTGTGATTGGTTTGTTGAGGTCATCTATGTCTTCTTGAGTCAAAGTTGGTTGTTCATGTCTTTCCAGGAACCCGTCCATTTCATCTAAATTGTTGTATTTATTAGCGTAAAGTTGTTCATAGTATCCTGTTATTACCTCCTTTATTTCTGTGAGGTCAGTAGTTATGTCTCCTCTTCCATTTCTGATCTTATTTATTTGCATCCTCTCTCTTCTTCTTTTTGTCAATCTTGATAAAGGCCCATCAATCTTATTGATTTTCTCATAGAACCAACTTCTGGTCTTATTGATTTTCTCTATTGTTTTCATGTTTTCAATTTCATTTATTTCTGCTCTAATCATTGTTATTTCTTTCCTTTTGCTTGCTTTGGGATTAGTTTGCTGTTCTTTCTCCAGTTCTTCCAAGTGAACAGTTAATTCCTGCATTTTTGCCTTTTCTTCTTTTCTGATATAGACATTTAGGGCAATAAATTTCCCTCTTAGCACTGCCTTTGCTGCATCCCATAAGTTTTGATATGTTGTGTTTTCATTTTCATTTGCCTCGAGGCATTTACTAATTTCTCTTGCAATTTCTTCTTTGACCCACTCGTTGTTTAAGAGTGTGTTGTTGAGCCTCCACGTATTTGTGAATTTTCTGGCATTCCGCCTATTATTGATTTCCAACTTCATTCCTTTATGATCCGAGAAAGTGTTGTGCATGATTTCAATCTTTTTAAATTTGTTAAGACTTGCTTTGTGACCCAGCATATGGTCTATCTTTGAGAATGATCCATGAGCACTTGAGAAAAATGTGTATCCTGCTGTTGTGGGATGTAATGTCCTATAAATGTCTGTTAAGTCTAGCTCATTTATAGTAATATTCAGATTCTCTATTTCTTTATTGATCCTCTGTCTAGATGTTCTGTCCATTGATGAGAGTGGGGAATTTAAGTCTCCAACTATTATGGTATTTGTGTCTATTTCCCTTTTCAGTGTTTGCAGTGTATTCCTCACGTATTTTGGGGCATTCTGGTTCGGTGCATAAATATTTATGATTGCTATGTCTTCTTGTTTAATTGTTCCTTTTATTAGTATATAGTGTCCTTCTTTATCTCTTTTAACTGTTTTACATTTGAAGTCTAACTGGTTGGATATTAGTATAGCCACTCCTGCTATTTTCTGGTTGTTATTTGCATGAAATATCTTTTCCCAACCTTTCACTTTCAACCTATGTTTATCTTTGGGTCTAAGATGTGTTTCCTGTAGACAGCATATAGAAGGATCCTGTTTTTTAATCCATTCTGCCAATCTATGTCTTTTGATTGGGGAATTCAGTCCATTAACATTTAGTGTTATTACTGTTTGGATAATATTTTTCTCTGCCATTTTGCCTTTTGTATTATATATATCATATCTGACTTTCCTTCTTTCTACACTCTTCTCCATACCTCTCTCTTCTGTCTTCTCGGTTCTGACTCTAGTGCTCCCTTTAGTATTTCTTGCAGAGCTGGTCTCTTGGTCACAAATTCTCTCAGTGACTTTTTGTCTGAGAATGTTTTAATTTCTCCCTCATTTTTGAAGGACAATTTTGCTGGATATAGGAGTCTTGGTTGGCAGTTTTTCTGTTTTAGTAATTTAAATATAGCATTCCACTGTCTTCTAGCCTCCATGGTTTCTGCTGAGAAATCTACACAGTCTTATTGGGTTTCCCTTGTATGTGATGGATTGTTTTTCTCTTGCTGCTTTCAAGATCCTCTCTTTCTCTTTGACCTCTGACATTCTAACTAGTAAGTGTCTTGGAGAACTCCTATTTGGGTCTAATCTCTTTGGTGTGTGCTGCACTTCTTGGATCTGTAATTTTAGGTCTTTCATAAGAGTTGGGAAATTTTCAGTGATAATTTCTTCCATTAGTTTTTCTCCTCCTTTTCCCTTCTCTTCTCCTTCTGGGACACCCACAACACGTATATTTGTGCGGTTAATATTGTCCTTGAGTTCCCTGATACCCTGTTCAAATTTTTCCATTCTTTTCCCAATAGTTTCTGTTTGTTTTTGGAATTCAGATGTTCCATCCTCCAAATCACTAATTCTATCTTCTGTCTCTTTGAATCTATCATTGTAGGTATCCATTGTTTTTTCTATCTTTTCTACTTTGTCCTTCACTTCCATAAGTTCTGTGATTTGTTTTTTCAGTTTTTCTATTTCTTCTTTATGTTCAGCCCATGTCTTCTTCATGTCCTCCATCAATTTATCGATTTCGTTTTTGAAGAGGTTTTCCATTTCTGTTTGTATATTTAGCATTAGTTGTCTCAGCTCCTCTATCTCATTTGAACTATTGGTTTGTTCCTTTGACTGGGCCATATTTTCAATTATTTGAGCGTGATCCGTTATCTTCTGTTGGCGTCTGCACATTTAGACAGATTTCCCTGGGTATTGGATCCAAAAGTTTGGAAGATTTTCCTGTGAAATCTCTGGGTTCTGTTTTTCTTATCCTGCCCAGTAGGTGGCGCTCGTGGCACACGTTTGTCTGCGGGTCCCACCAGTAAAAGGTGCTGTGGGACCTTAAACTTTGGAAAACTCTCGCCGTCCGGGGGGTTCGCTAGCCGAAGCGGCTTGAGCCGGCCCAGGGTCTGAACGCAGGGAGGGTTGCTGGTCGCCACAGCCCAGGAAAGAGCCCGTCCGAATTTCCTAGTCGGCCCTGGGCGACAAGCGTGGCGGGAGGGCGCCAGCGGCAGCGGCCTGCCCGAGAGAGTGCACGTTCCCCCGGAGTCACGGGTTTGGAAGGGGCCTCCCCCACCCGTCAGCATTCTCCGCGGCCTGGGGGTTTCCGATCCAATTCTCTCAGTTGGTCCGGGGGGCCGCGTGTGGTGTGGGCGCCAGCCGCCTTGGTTTCAGGGGACTGCCTCTCCAATTCTCCCAGCCGGCCCGGGAAGGGGGAAGGGGGTAACTCCGGCCGCTTGCCGCCCCGCCTGGTGAAGCCCGCGCGCCTCGGCGATCTCACCCGAGCTGCCTCTCTCAGCCAGCCAGCTGTTCCAGGATGGGGTATGCTGTCTTTTTTATCTCTGTTGTGGCTTTGGGCGCTTTCTGTATCATTTCTACGCCCCTAGTAGCTGTCCTGGAGAAGAAACTAAGATCTGCGCGTCTTACTAAGCCGCCATCTTCCAGGAAGTCCCATGACAGACAGTTTTGATGCAGGGTCTATGGACCCTGTGAGTTTTTCTTTAATTCTCATGTCCTACTTACTCTTCTCAACACCAGAAGACACCAAAGAAAAGGAAATGTTCCTATTCTGATCATTCCGTTTTGCCATTATTGAATGAGAAATTCAGAATCTCTTCACATACTGCACATTCATCATCATGATAATTTCCTGGAACACTTCCATCCTCGCAGAAGGAGAAATAGAAAACAAACAGGGAAAAAACATGCACAAACAATAGCCCTTACACCTCCCTCCTTTCTTTGATTGCTACTCTTCCCAACTACATTTTAACACTTGTTCCCTATATTACTCATTGTTATTCCATACATTCTACCTCTCCATTGACAAGGTAGATAAAAGGATCATCAGACACAGGCAGTCTCCTCTGCCTGCCAGGAGACTGGTCTGAAAGTGTGCTCCAGCACTTAAGAACACATTTGGGTTCCCAGATCCGCAGATGCCACAACCACCCTGTCGGCTTGGCAGCTGGACACGTTGTGGGGCCCCCTACTCAACTCCACCTCCCCGGGCTCCTCCCACACTCGCTGTAACAGATCCTTGTACCACAGGGACTGTGGTTCCTGTGATTCTTTTCTTTTATTCTCGTGTCTAACTTACTCTTCTCAAGTGCCAGAATGCACCAAAGAAAAGGTAATATTCCTATTTTGATCATTCATTTTTGCTATTATAGAATGAGGAATTCAGAATCTTATCATATACTGGCACATTCATTATCATGATCATTACTTGGAACATTTCCATACTCTCAGAAGGAAAAATAGAAAGGAAACAGGGAAAAACAGAGAATGCACCATACGCCTTATGACTTCCTCCTTTCTTTGATCAATTGCATTCCAAACAACATTGGTTTTAACACTGGTTCTTCTATAACTCATTTTTATTCCATACATTCTACCTGTGTGTTGAAAAGTTAGGTAGAAGGAGCATCTGCCACAGGTAGTGTCCTCTGCCTTCCAGGAGCCCAGGCCCGATGGCGTGCTTCAGCACCAGAGAATATCCTGGTGTTCCTGAGCCACAGATGCTGCCACTGCACTGTCTTCCAGGCAGCTGGACAGTAGGTGGGAACTTCTGCTCAGCTCCACCTCCCCAGGCTCCTACCACCACCGACTGTGAAAGATCATTGTGATGCAGTGTTGGTGGTCCCTATGATTTTTTCTTTTATTTTCGTGTCTTACAAAATCTTCTCAACCACCAGAAGAAAGGAAAGAAAAGGAAACGTTCCTATTTTGATCATTCTGTTCCGCCATTATAGAATGAGGAATTCAGAATCTCATCAGACACTGGCATGTTCATCATTAAGATCATTTCTTGGAACATTTCCAACCTTGCAGAAGGAGAAATAGAAAGGAAACAGGGAGCAACTGTGCACGTACCATAACCCTTATGCCTTCCTCCTTTCTTTGATCACTAACATCTCCTACTACATTGATTTTAACACTTGTTCCTTCTATTGTTCATTTTTATTCCAAACGTTCTACATGCCCATTGACAAGGTAGATAAAAGGAGCATCAGACACAGTAATTGTCCTCTGCCTTCCAGGAGATCCAGCCCGATGGTGCGCTATGGAACCCGAGAACCCCCTGGGTCTCCCTGACCTTCAGATGCTGCCAATGCTCTGTCAGCCATGTGGCTGGAGAGTGGTGGGGGCCTCCTGTGCATCTTCACCCACCCAGGCTCCTCCTCCCACTGACAGTGACAGATCTTTGTGACTCAAGGGCTATGGTCCCTGTTTTTTTTCTTTATTTTTGTGTCTTACTTTCTCTTCTCAAGCACCAAAAGACACCAAAGATAAGGAAATATTCTATATTGATCATTCCATTCTGCCATTATAGAATGAGGAATTCAGAATCTCATCACATACTGGCCCATTCAACATCAAGATCATTTCTTGGAACATTTCCATCCTCTCAGAAGGAGAAATAGGAAGGAAGCAGAGAAAAACTGTTAATGTACAAGAGCTCTTAGGCCTCCCTCCTTTCTTTGAATGCAAGTATTCCCAACTACATTGATTTTAACACTTGTTGCCTCTATTGCTCATTTTTATTCCATACATTCAACCTGTCTGTTGACAAGATATTTAAAAGGAGCATAAGACACAGGGATTTGTATTGACCTGCAAGGATCCCGGGCCCGATGCTGCATCAAGCACCCGAAAAACCCCTTGGGTTCCCTGTCCGGCAAATGCCACCACTGCCCTGTCAGCTGGGCTGCTGGGCAGTGGGCGGGGCCTCTTGCTCAGCTCCATCTCCCTGGGCTCCTCCCCCCACCAACTGCGACAAACCTTTATTATGCAGGGGCTGTGGTCCCTGTGATTTTTCTTTTATTTTTGTGTCTTACTTACTCTTCTCAAGCACCAGAAGACACCAAAGAAAAGGAAACATTCCTATTTTCTTCGTTCTGTTCTGTCATTATAGAATGAAAATTCAGAATCTCATCACATACTGGAACATTCATCATCATGATCATGTCATGGAACATTTCCATCCTCTCAGAAGGAGAATTAGAAAGGAAACAGGGAAAAACTGCACACGTACAATAGCCCTTTCGCCTACCTCCTTTCTTTGATCACTAGCATTCCCAACTACATTGATTTTAACACTTGTCCATCCATTAGTCATTTTTATTCCATACGTTCTACCTGTCCATTGATAAGGTAGATAAAAGGAGCATCAGACATAAGGATTGACCTCTGCCTGCCTGGAGCCCATGTCCAATGGTGTGCTCCAGCACCCGAGAACTCCCTGGGGTTCCCAGACTCGCAGATGTCACCAATGCTCTGTTGGCCGGGCGGATGCCAATGGACAGGACCTCTTGCTCAGATACATCACCCCGGTCTTCTCCTCCATCTGACGGTGACAGACCTTTATGACGCAGGATCTGTGGTGCCTGTGATTTTTTCTATTATTTTCGTGTCTTACTTACTCTTCCCAAGCACCAGAAGACACCAAAGAAAGGAATCGTTCCTGCTTTGATCATTCTGTTCTGCCATTATTGAAGGAGGTATTCAGAATCTCGTCACATACTGGCACATTCATCATCATGGTCATTTCTTGGTACATTTTCATCCTCTCAGAAGTAGAAATAGAAAGGAAACAGGGAAAAACTGCACACATACTATAGCTCTTATGCCTCCCTCCTTTATTGGATCACTAGCGTACCGAGCAACATTGATTTTAAAACTTGTTTACTCTATTACTCAGATTTATCCCATGCATTCTACCTCTCCATTGACAAGGAAGATAAAGGGAGCATCATACGAAGGGATTGACCTCTGACTGTCAGGAGGCTGGGCATGATAGTGAACTCTGGCACCCATGAACACCCTGGGGTTCCCAGACTCACAGATGCCTCCATGGCACTGTTGGCCGCAATGCATAGTAGTGGGCAGTGCCTCCTGCTCAGCTAAACCTCCCCAGGCTCCTCCAATGACTGACTGTGATAGACCTTTGTGATGCAGGGGCTGTGGTCCCTGTGAATTTTCTTTTAATTTTCATGACTTACTTACTCTTCACAAGCAATGGACAACAACAAAAAAAGGAAATGTTCCTATTTTGATCATTCTGTTCTGCTGTTATAGTATGAGTAATTCAGAATCTCATCATATACTGGCACATTCATTATCATGATCACTTCTTGGAATATTTCCATCCTCTCAGAAGGAGAAATAGAAAGGAAACAGGGAAGAAATGTGCATGTACCATAGCCCTAACTCCTCCCTCCTTTCTTTGATCACTAGCATTCCTAAGTACATTGATTTTAATACTTTTTCCCTCTATTACTCATTTTTATTCAATACTTTCTATCTGTCCATTGACAAGGTAGATAGAAGGAGCATCAGAGACACTGATTTACCTCTGACTGCCAGAAGCCCAAGCCCAAAGGTATGGTCGGGCACCCGAGAAAAACCTGTGGTTCCCAGACCCCCAGATACTGCCAGTGCCCTGTCTGCTGGGTGACAGGGCAGTGGTTAGGGGCTCATGCTCAGCTCCTCCTCCCTGGGCTCCTCCCCCCACTATCTGTGACAGAACTGTGTGATGCAGGGGTTGTGGTCCCTGTGATTTTTTTCCTTTATTCTCATGTCCTTCTTACTCTTCTCAAGTGTCAGAAGACCAAAAAGAAAAGGAAATGTACCTATTTTTATCACTCTTTCTGCCATTGTAGAATGAGGACTTCAGAATCTCATCCCATACTGGCACATTCATCATCATGATCACTTACTGGAACACTTTCATCCTCTCAGAAGGAGAAATAGAAAGGAAACAGTGGAAAGCTCTGCACGTCCAATAGCCCTTATGCCTCCGTTCTTTCTTTGATTGCTACCATTCCCAATCACATTGATTTTAACACTTGTTCCCTCTATTACTCATAGTTATTAAATACGTTCTACCTGTCCATTGATGAGGTAGATAAAAGGAAGTTTGAACATAGGGATTGGCCTCTTCCTGCCAGCAGCCCAGGCCTGATGATGCATTCTGGTACCCTAGAAACCCTGAGGTTCCCAAACCCGCAGATGCTGCCACAGCCCTGTCACCCCTGTGCCTTGGCAGTGGGCGGGGCCTCCTTCTCAGCTCCACTTCCCTGGGTTCCTACCGCCATTGACTGCAACAGACCTTTGTGATGCAGGGATCTGTGGTCCTTGTGATTTTTTATTTTATGCTCCTGTCTTGCTTACTCTTCTCAAGCACCAGAAGACACCAAATAGAAGGAAACGTTCCTATTTTGATCATTCCCTTCTGTGTTTGAAGACTGAAGAATTCAAAATCTCATCGCATACTGGCACATTTATCATCATGATCTTTTCTTGGAACACTTCCATCCTCACTGAAGGAGAAATAGAGTGGTAACAGGGAAAAAACAATGCATGTACCATAGTCCTTACGCCTCCCTCTTTTTATGATTGCTAGCATTCCCAGCAACATTGATTTTATCACTTGTTCCCTCTGTTACTCATTGTTATTCCATACTTTCTACATGTATGTTGACAAGGTAGATAAAAGGAGCATCAGTCATATGGATTGACCTCTGCCTGCCAGGAACCCAGGTCTGATGGTTTGCTCTGTCACCCGAGAACACCCTGGGGTTCCCTAAGCTGTAGTTGCTGCCACTGACCTGCCAGCTGGGGGGCAAAGCAGTGGGCAGGTTCTCATGTTCAGCTCCACCTCCATGGGCTCCTAACCCCACTGACTGTGACAAACTTTTGTGATCCAGGGGCTGTGGTCCCTGCTATTTTTTCTTTTATTCTCGTGTCTTACTTACTTTTCTCAAGTGTCAGAATACATGAAAGAAAAGGAAATGTTCCTATTTTGATCATTCATTACTGCCGTTATAGAATGAGGAATTCAGAATCTCATCACATACTGGCACATTCATCCTCATGATCATTTCTGGAGAACACTTCCATCTTCTCAGAAGGAGAAAGAGAAAGGAAACTGGGAAAAACTGCACATGTTGCATAGCCCTTACGCCTCACTCCTTTCTTTGATTGCTAGCATACCCAACTACATTGATTTTACCACTTGTTCCATCTATTACTCATTGCTATTCCATACGTTCTAACTGTCCATTGACAAGGTAGAAAAAGGAGCATCAGACAAAGGGGTTAGCCTCTGCCTGCCAGGAGCCCAGGTCTGATGGTGCACTCCAGCCACAGGGTTCCCCCTGGGGTTCCAGGACAAGCAGATGCCACCACCGCCCTTTCCATGGGGCAGCTGGGCAGTGGGCAGGTCTTCCTGCTCAGCTCCACCTCCTCGGGCTACTCACCTCACTAACTGCGACAGACTGTTGTGACGCAGGGTCTTTGGTCCCTGTGATTTTTTCTATTATTCTCGTGTCTTACTTACTCTTCTCAAGCACCAGAAGACAACAAAGAAAAGAAAACATTCCTATTTTGATCATTCTGATCTGCCGTTACAGAATTTAGAATTCAGAATCTCATCACAACTGGCAAATTCACCATCATGATCATTTCTTGGAACATTTCCATCCTCTCAGAAGGAGGAATAGAAAAGAAACAGGGAAAAACTGTGCAGGTAACATAGCCCTTACCCCTCCCTCCTTTCTTTGATTTTTAGCCTTACCAATTACATTGATTTAACACTTGTTCTTTCTATTACTCATTGTTGTTCCATAGTTCTACCTGTCCATTGACAAGGTAGATAAAAGGAGCATCAGACAAAGGGATTTGCCACTGCCTGCCAGGAGCCTGGCCCAACAGTATGCTCTGGCCCTCGAGTAGCCCCTGGGGTTCCCGGAACCACAGATGCCACCACCACACTGTCAACCAGGTATCTCTGCAGTGGGTGGGGCCTCATACTCAGCTCCACCTCCCCAAGATCCTCCATCCATTGACTGCAACAGTCCTTTGTGATGCAGGGGCTGTGGTCCCTGTATTTTTTTCTTTTATTCTTCTGTCTTACTTACTCTTCTCAAGCACCAGAAGACACCAAAGAAAAGGTACCATTCCTATTTTAATCATTCCATTCTGTCTTTATAGAATAAAGAATTCAGAATTTCATCACATACTGGCACATTCCTCATCATGATCATTTCTTGGAACACTTCCCTCCTCTCAGAAGAAGAAATAGAAAGGAAACAGGGAAAAACTGTGCATATACCATAACCCTTACACCTTCACAAGCATTCCCAACTACATTGATTTTAACACTTGTTTGCTCTATTACTCATTGTTATTCCATACATTCTACTGTCCATTGACGAGGGAGGTAAAAGGAGTATCATACCCAGGGATTGGCCTCTGCCTCCCAGGAGTGTGAGCCCAATGGTGTGCTCTGGCACCCCAAAACCACCTGGGATTCCCGGACCTGTAGATGCCACCACTGCCCTATAGGCTGGGCATTTTGGCAGTGGGCGAGGCCTCTTGCTCAGCTCTGCCTCCCCTGGCTCCGCCCCCCACAGACAGGGACAAACCTTTGTGATGCAGGGGCTGTGGCCCCTGTGATTTTTTTCTTTTATTCTCATGTCTTACTTACTCTTTTCAAATACCAGAAGACACCAAACAAAAGGAAATGTTCCTATTTTGATCATTCCAATCTGTGGTTGAAAAATGAGGAATTCAGAATCTCATCACTTACCAACACATTCATCATCACGATCATTTCTTGGAACACTTCCAATCTCTCAGAAGGGGAAACAGAAAGGAAACACGGAAAAACTGTGCACATACCATAGCCCTTATGCCTCCCTCATTTCTTTGATTTCTAGCATTCTGAACTACATTGATTTTAACATTTATTCCCTGTATTACTGATTGTTATTCCATATACGTTCTACATGTCTGTTGAAAAGGTGCATAAAAGAAGCATCAGACACAGTGATTGGCCTCTGCATGCCAGGACACTGGGCCCAACGCTGTACACTGGCATCTGAGAAACCTCTGGAGTTCCTGGACACTCAGATGCTGGCACTTCCCTGTCTTCTGGGCACTTGAGCATTGGGCTGGGCCTTCTGCTCAGCTCCACCTCACCAGGTTCCTTGCTCCAAAGAGTGCAACAGAACTTTGTGACACCACGGCTGTGGTTCCTTTGATTATTTCTTTCATTTTCGTGTCTTACTTACTCTGCTCAAGCAACAGAAGACAACAAAGAAAAAAAATGTACCTATTTTGATCATTCCATTCTTCAGTTGCAGAATGAGGAATTCAGAATCTCATCACACAGTGGCACGTTCATCATCAAGATCATTTCTTAGAACACTGCAATCGTCTCAGAAGGAGAAATAGAAAGGAAACAGAGAAAATCTGGACACGTACCATACCCTAATGCCTCCCTCCTTTCTTTGATCGCTAGCATTCACAACTACATTGATTTTAACACTTGTTCCCCCTATTACTCATTGTTATTCCATACATTCTATCTGTCCATTGACATGGTAGATAAAAGAGCACAAGACACAGTGATTGGCCTCTGAATGCCAGGAACCCATGCCCGATGGTGCACTCTGCCACTCGAGAACTCCCTGGGGTCCCCAGATCCACAGATGCCACCACTGCCCTGTCAACCGGGCAGCTGGGCAGTGGGTGGGGCCTCTACTCAGCTAATCCGCCCCAGGATCCTCTCCCTACTGACTGCCACAGAACTTTGTGATACAGGGACTGTAGTTTCAGTGATTTTTTCCATTATTCTCAGGTCTTACTTACTCTTCTCAAGGACCAGAAGACATCAAAGGAAAGGAAACGTTACTATTTTGATCATTCCATTCTGCCATTTTAGAATGAGGAATTCAGAATCTCACCATATACTGTCACATTCATCATCATGACCATTTCTTGGAAGACTTCCATCCTCTCAGAAGGTGAAATAGAAAGGGAACTGGGAAAAACTGCTCATTACCATAAAATAATTTATGCCTCCATAATTTCTTGGATCACTACCATTACAACTACTTTGATTTGAACACTTGTTCCCTCTAATACTCATTGTTATTCCATGTTTTACCTGCTCGTTGACAAGGTACATAAAAGTAGGAACAGACAAAGGGATTGGCCTCTGCCTGCCAGAAGCCCAGGCCCAATGGTGTGCTCTAGCACAGGAGATCCCCCTGTGGTTCCCTGTCCTGCAGATGCTGCACCTCCCAGTCAGTGTTGTGGCTGTGTAGTGGGCATGGCCTCATCCACAGCACCACCTCCTCAGGCTCCTCCCCCCAGTGACAGTGACAGAGCTATTTGACGCATCATCCGTGGTTCCTGTATATTTTTCTTTTATTCTCGTGTCTTACTTATTCTTCTCAAGCACCAGAGGACACCAAAGAAAAGGAAACGTTACATTTTTGATCATTCTGTTCTGTCGTTATAGAATGAGTTATTCAGAATCTCATCATATACTGGCACATTCATCATCATGATCATTTCTTGGAACACTTCCATCCTCTTAGAAGGAGAAATAGAAACAAAATATGGAAACACCGAGTACGTACCATAGCCCTTGCACCTCCCTCCTTTCATTGATCACTAGCATTCCCAACTACATTGATTTTGACACTTATTCCCTCTATTACTCATTGTTATTCCATATGTTCTACCTGTCCATTGACGAGGTAGGTAAAAGGAGCATCAGAAACATGAATTGGCCTCTGCATGTCAGGAGCCAGTTCCCGATGGTGCACTCCAGTGTCCAAGTACCCCCGGTGTTCCCAGAACCACAGATACCACCACAACCCTGTAAGTCAACTGACTGGTCAGTGGGCGGGTCCTCCTACTCAGCTCCACCTCCCTGGGCTCTTCCCCCCACTGACTGCAACAGACAATTGTGACACAGGGGCTGTGGTCCCTGTGAATTTTTCTTTTATTCTCGTGTCTTACTTACTTTTCACAAGCACCAGAAGACACCAAAAAAAGGAAACATTCCTATTTTGATCATTCCATTGTGCCATTATAGAATGAGGAATTCAGAATCTCATCACATGCTGGAACATTCATCATCGTGATCACTTCCTGGAACACATCTATCCTCTCAGAAGGAGAAATAGAAAGGAAACAGGGAAAATCCCGCATGTAGCATAGCCCTTAAGCCTCCCTCCTTCCTTTGATTGCAAGCATTCCCAACTACATTGATTTTTAACAATTGTTTCCTCTATTACTAACTGTTATTTGATATGTTCTAAATGTCCATTGACAAGGTAGATAAAAGGAGCATCACACACAGGGATTGGCCTCTGCTTGCCAGGAGCCCAGGCACAATGGTGCGCTCAGATGACCGGGAACCCCCGGGGTACCCATACACGCAGATGCTGCCACAGCCCTGGCAGCAGGTTAGCTGGGCAGTGGGCAGGGTCTCTTGCTCAGCTACAACTCCCCAGGCTCCTCCCCCCCACTGTCTGTGACAAAACTTTGTGACACAGGGACTGTTGTCCCTGTGATTTTTATTTTATTCTTGTGTCTGACTTACTCTTCTCCAGTATCAGGAGACATCAAAGAAAAGGAAAAGTTCCTGTTTTGATCATTCTGCTCTGCTGTTATAGAATGAGGAATTCATAATCTCATCATATACTTGCACATTCATCATCATGATCATTTCTTGGAACACTTCGATCCTCTCAGAGGAGAAATAGAAAGGAAACAGGAAAAAAACATGCACGTACTATAGCCCTTAATCCTCCCTCCTTTCTTTAATTGCTAGCATTTTCAACTACATTGATTTTAGCATGTGTTCCTCTATTAATCATAGGTATTCAATATGTTCTACCTGTCCATTGCCAAGACAGATTAAAGGAGCATCAGACACAGGGATTGGCCTCTGCCTGCCAGGAGCCCGGGCCCAATGCTGCACTCTGATACCCAAGAATTCCCTGGATTTCCAAGACCTGGAGATGGTGCTACAGCCCCGTCATCTGGGTGGCTGGGCAGGGGGCGGGGCCTCCTGCTCAGCTCAACATCCCCAGGCTCCTCCCACCACTGACTGCGACAGACCTCTGTGACATTGGGGATGTTCTCCCTGTGAATTTTTCTATTTTTCTCGTGTCTTACTTACTCTTCACAAGCAACAGAAGACACCAAATAAGGAAACGTTCCTATTTTGATCATTCCATTGTGCCATTATAGAATGAGGAATTCAGAATCTCATCACATACTGAAACATTCATCATCGTGATCACTTCCTGGAACACATCCATCCTCTCAGAAGGAGAAATAGAAAGGAACCAGTGAAAAACTACACACGTACTATAGCCCTTATGCCTCCCAACTTTCTTTGATGGCTAGCGTTCACCACTACATTGATTTTTACCCTTGTTCCCTCTATTACTCATTTTTATTCCATACCTTCTACCTTTCCATTCACAAGGTAGATAAAAGGAGTTTCAGACACAGGAATGGGCCTCGGAATGCCAGGAGCCCAGGCCCGATGTGTTGCTCTGGCACCCGAGAATCCCATGGGGATTCCGGACCCACATATGCTGCCACCAACCTATCAGCTGTGTTACTGGGCAGCCCGTGGTGCCTCCTGCTCAGTTCCACCTCCTCGGGCTCCTCCCACCACTGACTGCAAATCATCTTCGTGATGCAGGAACTGTGGTCCCTGTGATTTTTTCTTTTATTCTCATGTCTTACTAGCTCTTCTCAAGCACCAGAAGACACCAAAGAAAATGAAACGTTCCTATTTTGATCATTCTGCTCTTTCGTTGTATAATGAGGAATTCAGAATCTCATCACATGCTGGCACATTCATCATTATGATCATTTCTAGGAACAATTCCATCCTCTCAGAAGGAGAAATTGAAAATAAACAGGGAAAAACTGCACACCCAACATAGCTCTTATGCCTCCTTCCTCTCTTTGATTGCTGGCAGTCCCAACTTCATTGATTTTAATGCTGTTCCCTCTATTACTCATTGTTATTCCAAACGTCCTAACTGTCCCTTGACAAGGTAGATAAAAGGAACATCAATCACACGATTTGCCTCTGCCTGCCAAGAGCTCAGGCCTGATGATGTGCTCTATCACTGAAGAATTCTTGGGATTCCCGGACCCACAGATGCTTCAATAGGCCTGTCAGCTGGGCTCCTGTGCTGTGGGCGGGGCCTCATGCTCAGGTCCATCTCTCTGGGCTCCTACACCCACTGACAGTGATAAAATTCGTGACGTAGGGACTGTGGTCCCTGTGATTTTTTCTTTTATTCTCTTGTGTTACTTATTCTTCTCAAGCACCAGAAGGCACTCAATAAAAAGAAACATTCATATTTTGATCATTCCATTCTGCCATTGTAGAATGAACAATTCGGAATCTCATCACATATTGGCACATTCTTCATCATGATTATTTCTTGGAACTCTTCCATCCTCTCAAAAATAGAAATAGAAAGGAAACCTGAAAATCTGCTAATGAACCATAGCTCTTACACCTCCCATTTTCTTTGATCTCTAGCATTCCAAACTACATTGATTGTAACACTTGTTCCCTCTATTACTCATGGTTATTCCATACATTCTACCTGTCTGTTGACAAGGTAGATAGAAGGAGCATCAGACACAGGGATTGGCCTGTGCCTGACAGGAACCTAGGCCTGATGGTGTGCCCTGGCACCTGAGAACACCTGGGGTTCCCAGAGTCACAGATGCCACCACCAACCATTCGACTGAGTGACTTGTCAGTGTGTGGGGCCTCATGCTCAGCTCAACCTAGACAGGCTCCTCCCCCATTGACTGCAATAGACCTTTGTGATGCAGGGTCATTGGTCCCTGTGATTTTTTTCTTTTATTCTCCTGTCTTACTTAATTTTATAAAGCCCCAGAAGACACCAAAGAAAATGAAACGTTCCTATTTTTTCATTCTGTTCTGCCGTTACTGAATGAGGAATTCAGAATCTCTACACATAATGGCACATTCATCATCATGATCATTTCTTGGAACACTTCCATCCTCTAAGAAGGAAAAATAGAAAGGAAACAGGGAAAAAATGCCCACCTACCATAGCCCTTATGCCTGCCTCCTGTCTTTGATCACTACCCTTCACAACTACATTGATTTTAACACTTGTTCCCTTTATTACTCATTGTTATTCCATACATTCTACCTGTCCATTGACAAAGTAGATAAAAGGAGCATCAGACACAAGGATTGGCCTCTGCTTAAAAAAAACCCATGCCTGACACTGTGCTCTGGCACCCAAAAACCCCCAGGGGTTCCCAGACCCACAGATGCTGCCACCGGACTGTTGGCCGCATGGCTGGGCAGTGGTCGGGCCTCATTCTCAGTTCCAACGCCACTGTCTTCTCACCTCACTGACTGTAACAGACCTTTGTGACACAGGGCCTGTTGTCCCTGTGATTTGTTCTTTTACTCTCATGTCTTACTTACTCTACTCAAGAACCAGAAGACACCAAAGAAAAGGAAATGTTCCATTTTCATCATTCTGTCCTGCCGTTATGGAATGAAGAACTCATAATCTCATCATATACTGGCACATTCATCATCATGATAATTTCTTGGAACACTTTCATTCTCTCAGGAGGAGAAATAGAAAGGAACCAGGGAAAACTGCTCAAGTACAATAGCCCTATCTCACCCTTATTTCATTGATCACTACCATTCACAACTACATTGATTTTAACACTTGTTCCCTCTACCACTCATTGTTATTCCATATGTTCTACCTGTCCGTGGATAAGGTAGATAAAACGAGCATCAGACACATGGATTGTCATCTGCCTGTCAGGAACCCAGGCCTGATGTTGGACTCCAGTACCTGAGAACCCCCTGAGGTTTCCAGAATCACAGATGCCACTACCAACCTGTGGACTAGGTGGCTGGGCATTGGGCTGGGTCTCATACTCAGCTACACATCCCCAGACTCCTAGCGCCTCTGAATCCATCAGTCCTTTTGTGACATAGGGGCTGTAGCCCTGTGATTTGTTCTTTTATTCTCATGTCTTACTTACTCTTCTCAAGCATCAGATGACACCAAAGAAAAGGAAAGTTCCTATTTTGATCATTCAGTTCTGCTGTTATAGAATGAGGAATTCAGAATCTCATCACATACTGGCACATTCATGATAATGATCACTTCTTGGAAAATTTCCGTCCTCTCAGAAAGAGAAATAGAAAGAAAACAGGGAAAAACTGTGCACATATCATAGCCCTTATGCCTCCCTCCTTTCTTTGATCACTAGCATTCCCAACTACATTGATTTTAACACTTTTTCCCTCTATTACTCATTTTTATTCCATACTTTCTACCTGTACGTTGACAAGGTAGATAGAAGGAGCATCAGACGCATGGATTTGCCTCTGACTGTCAGGAGCCCAAGCCCAATGCTGCACGCCGACATCCGAGAAACCCCTGGGGTCCCTGAACTGCAGGAGATGCGACTGCCCTGTTGGCCAGGCTACTTGTCCTTGGGCGGGGCCTCTTTCTCAGCTCCACCTCCCAGGACTCCTCCCCCCACTGACACTACAGATCTTTGTGATGACGGGTCTGTTGTCCCTTTGATTTTTTCTTTAGTTTTCATTTCTTACTTACTCTTTGCAAGCACCAGAAAACACCACAGGAAAGGAAATGATCCTATTTTGATCATTCTGTTCTGTTGTTATAGAATGAGGAATTCAGAATCTCATCACATACTGGCACATTCATCATCATAATCATTTCTTGGAACATTTCCATCCTCTCAGAAGAAGAAATAGAAATGAAACAGGTAAAAACTGTGCACGTATCCTAACCCTTACTTCTCCCTTCTTTTTTGATTGCTAGCATTCACAACTACATTGATTTTAACACATATTCCATCTATTAGTCATTGTTATTCCATATGATCTAAATTTCCATTGACAATGTAGATAAAATGAGCATTTGATATAGCAATTGGCCTCTGCTTGCCAGGAGCCTGGGCCCAATGGTGTGCTCTGGCACCCGAGAACCCCCTGGGTTTACGGACCCACAGATGGCAACACTTTCCTGTCAGCCAGGTGGCTCAGCAGTTTGTAGGACCTCCTGTTCAGTTCCACCTCTCTGGTCTCCACCTCCTCTGACTGTGACAGTAGTTTGTGACGCAAGGGCCGTGGTCACTTTGAATTTTTTCTTTTATTCTCGTGTCTTTCTTACTCTTCTCAAGCACCAGAAGACACCAAAGAAAAGGAAATGTTTCTATTTTGATCATTCCATTCTGCCATTATAGAAGGAGGAATTCAGAATCACATCACATACTTGCACATTCACCACCATGATTATTTTTTTGGAACATTTCTATGCTCAAAGAAGGAGAAATAGAAATGAAACAGGGAAAATCCATGCACGTACCATAGCCCTTGAGCCACCCTACTTTCTTTGATCATTAGCATTGCCAACTACATTGATTTTAACACTTCTTCCCTCTATTAATCATTGTTATTCCATACGTTCTAAATTTCCATTGGCAAGATAGAAAAAAGAAGCATCAGGCACAGGGAATGTCCTCTGAATGCCAGGAGCTCAAACCCAATGGTGCACTCTGGCACCCGAGAACACCCTGGGGCTCCCGGACCCACAGATGCTGCCTCTGCCCTCTCGACTGGGTGGCTTGGAAAGGGTCGGGACCTCCTGCTCAGCTCCATATCCCTGGGCTCCTCCCCCCACTGACTCCAACAGGACTTTGGTGCTGCAGGGGTTGTGGTCCCTGTGATTTTTTCTTTTATTCTCGTGTCTTACTTACTCTTCTAAAGCACCAGAAGACCCCAGAGAAAAGCAAAGGTTCCTATTTTGATCATTCCATTCTGCCGTTATAGAATGTGGAATTAAGAAAATCATCACATACTGACACAATCATCATCACGATAATTTCTTGGAACACTTCCAACCTCACAGAAGGAGAAATAGTAAGGAAACAGGGAAAAAACTCACACATAAAATAGCCCTTACACCCCACAAATTTCTTTGTTCCCAATCATTCACAACTACATTAAGTTTGACACTTATTCACTCTATTACTTATTTTAATTCCAAACTTTTTTCCTGTCCGTTGACAAGGTAGATAAAAGGAGCATCACACACAGGGATTGGCCTCTGCCTGCCTGGACCCCTGGCCCAATGGTATGCTCTGGCAACCAAGAACCCCCTAGGGCTCCTGGAACTGCAGAAGCCACCACTGCCCTGTCACCAGGCGGCTGAGCAGTGGGCGGGGCCTCCTTCTCACCTCCACTTCTCAGGCTCCTCCCCAAAATGACTGTGACAGAGCTTTGTCATGCAGGGTCTGCTGTCACTGTGATTTTTTCTTTTATTCTCGTGTCTTACTTCCTCTTCTCAAGCACCAGTAGACACAAAAGAAAAGGAAACTTTCCTGTTTTGATCATTCCATTCCACCATAATAGAATGAGGAATTCAGAATCTCATCACATACTGACACATTCATCACCATGATCATTTCTTGGAAAACTTCCATCCTCTCACAAAGCCAAAGGTCTTTCGCAGCCAGGTGGGGGAGGAGCCTGGGGAGGTGGAGCTGGGCAGGAGATCCATCCACTGCTCAGCCACAAGGCAAACAATTTGATGGCGGCCTCTGTGGATCTTGGAACCCCAGGGGTTTCTCAGGTGCCAGAGTGCAAAATCGGGCCCAGGCTATTAGCAGGCAGAGGCCAGTCCCTGTATCTGATGCTCATTTTAACTACCTTGTCAGTGGACAGGTAGATCATATGGAATAAAAATGAGCAATAGATTAAATACGTGTTAAAATCAACGTGGTTGGGAATGCTAGCAACCAAAGCAAGGATAGAGGAAACAGGGGTATGTTATGTGCGTAGTTTTTCCCTGTTTCCTTTCTATTTCTCCTTCTGAGAGGATTAAAATTTTCCAAGAAATGAGCATGATGATGAACGTACTTGGATGTGATGAGATTCTGAATTCCACATTCTATAACGGCAGAATGGAATGTTCAAAATAGGAACGTTTCCTTTTCTTTTAGTGTCTTCTGCTGCTTGAGAAGAGTAAGTAAAACACGAAAATAAAGAAAAAAATCACAGGGACCAAAGCCCTAGTGTCACAAGGGTCAGATGCATTCAGTGGGAGTGAGGAGCATGGGGAGCTGAGGCTGAGCAGGAGACCCCACCCACTGCCTATCCACCCAGCTGACAGTTTGGTGGCAGAATGTGCGGGTCAGGGATCCCCAGGGGGTTCTTGTGTGTCAGACCACACCATTGGCCCCATGCTCCTGGCAGGTAGAGGCTTATCCCTGTGTCTGATGCTCTTTTTATCTACCATGTCAATGAACAGGTAGAACGTGTGGAATAAAAATGATTAATAGAAGGAACAAGTGTTAAAATCAATGTAGCTGAGAATGCTAGTGATAAATTAAAGGATGGAGGCAGAAGGGCTATGGCACGTGCACAGTTTTTCCCTGCTTCCTTTCTATTTCTCCTTCTGAGAGGATAGAAATGTTCAAATAAATGATCATGACGACGAATGTACCAGTATGTGATGAGAGTCTGAATTCCTCATTCTTTATCAGAAGAACAGAATGATCAAAATAAAAACGTTTATTTTTCTTTGGTGCCTTTCTGGTGCTTGATAAGAGTAAGTAAGACACGAAATTAAAGAAAAAATCACAGGGACCACTGCCCCTACATCACTAAGTTCTGTCAAAGTCAGTGGGGAGAGAAGTTGGGGGAGGTGGAGCTGAACAGGAGGACCCACCCCTGCCCAGCAGCCAGGTTGAAATGTCGGTGACAGAGTGTGCGGGTCAGGGATCCCCAGGGGGTTCTCGGGTGTCGGACCACATCATTGGCCCTGGGCTCCTAGGAGGCAGGGGCCAATCCCTGTGTCTGATGCTCCTTTAATCTACCTTGTCAAGAGACAGGCAGATTGTATTGAATAAAAATGGGTAATAGAAGGAGCAAGCATAAAAATCAATATATTTGGGAATGCTGGTGTTCAATGAAAGGAGGGAGGTGTAAGGGCGATGGTAGATGTGCAGTTTTTCTCTGTTTCCATTCTATTTTTCCTTGTGAGAGGATGGAAATGTTCCAAGAAATGATCACGATGATGAATTCGCCAGGATGTGATGAGATACTGAATTCCTCATTCTAAAACGGCAGAACGGAATGATCAAAATAGGAACGTTTGCATCTCTTTGCTGTCTTCTGGTGATTGAGAAGAGTTATTAAGGCACGAAAATAATAGGAAAAATCACAGGGACCACAGACCCTGCTGCACAAAGTTCTGTCACAGTCAGTGGGGGAGGAGCCCAGGGAGGTTTGGCTGAGCAGGAGGCCCTTTAAACTGCCCAGGTTCTCAGCTGAGAATACGGTGGTGGCATCCACGGGTCAGAGATCCCAGGGGGATCTTGGGTGCCAGAGTGCAACATTGGGCCCATGTTCCTGACAGGCAGAGGCTAATCCCGGTGTCTGATGCTCCTTTTATCTATCTTGTTAATGGATATATAGAACATATGGAATAAAAATGAGTAATAGAAGGGACAAGTGTTAAAATCAATATAGTTGTGATACTAGTGATCAAAGAAAGGAGGGAAACGTAAGGGCTATGGTACGTGCACAGTTGTTCCCTGTTTGCTTTCTATTTCTCCTTCTGAGAGGATGGAAATGCTCCAAGAAATGATCATGATGATGAATATGCCAGAATGTTATGAGATTCTGAATACCTCATTCTATAACGGCAGAATGGAATTATCAAAATAGGAAAGTTTTCTTTTCTTTGGTGCCTTTCTGGTGCTTCAGAACAGTAAGTAAGACATGAAAATAAAAGAAAAAACACAGGGAACAAAGCTCCTAGATCACAAAGCTCTGTCACACTCAGTGGGGGAGGAACCCGGGGATGTGAAGCTGAGTAGGAGGCCACGTCCACTGCCTAGCTGCCTGGCTGACAGGGTGGTGGGGATATCTGCTTGTTAGGGCACAGAGGGGGTTCTCAGGTGCCTAAGTGCACCATCAGTCCTGGTCTCCTGACAGGCAGAGACCAATCCCTGTGTCTGATGCTCCTTTTATCTACCTTGTCAATGGACAGGGAGAACCTCTGGAATAAAAATGAGTAATATAGGAAACAAGTTTTAAAATCAATGTAGTTAGGAATGCTAGTGATCAAAGAAAGAAGGTAGGCATAAGGTCTATGGTACGTGTATTAGTTAGGCTTCTCTAGAGAAACAGAATCAACAGGGAACACTTGCAAGTACAAAATTTATAAAGTGTCTCACGTGACCACAGGAAAACAGAGTCCAAAATTCACAGGTCAGGCTGTGAAGCCGATGACTCAAATGGATGGCCTGGATGAACTCCACAGGAGAGACTCACCATCCAAAGCAAGAAAGGAACCTGTCTCCCTGGAATCCTCCTTAAAGGTTTCCCATGATTATATTTAGCATCACTAATTGCAGAAGACACTCCCCTTTGGATGATTACAAATCGAATCAGCTGTGGAAGCAGCTGACATAATCATGACCTAATCCTATGGAATGTCCTCATTGCAACAGACAGGCCAGTGCTTGCCCAACCAGACAAACAGGTACCACCACTTGCCCAAGTTGACATGTGTCCCTAACCATGACAGTCCACCCGCTGTCCACTTGGCACCTATATATAAGGTGATATACACATATCACCTTAAACCATACTTAATTTCCACATGAAAACAAATAAGCACACATTTTTTTTTCCTGACAATACTCAACTGTCCTGCATATGACTGGAAAAATATTAAATCTCTCCAGAATAGGGTACAAATCCTTGGACAACTCATTCATTCTTTAACTTGATATCTTACAACTTAAATAGTATAACATGAACAAAACAGCACATAGTTCTCGTTTCTGTAACTGATCACGTAGTCGAAGTTCATATTTGTCACTTCCTTCTTCCACTACACATTCCATGTTACCTTTACCCTCAGCAAGCACTTAGATGTCCGTGGTTCTTTGCCTGGTTGGGTCACACAAACCTTCATTCCTGAAGTTTCCAACTAATGCTGAATATATGAACAGAAATGGAAAACCTCTTCAAAAACGAAATTGATAAATTGAGGGAGGACACGAAGAAGACATGGGCTGAACATAAAGAAGAAATAGAAAAACTGAAAAAACAAATCACAGAACTTATGGAAGTGAAGGACAAAGTAGAAAAGATAGAAAAAACAATGGATTCCTACAATGATAGATTCAAAGAGACAGAAGATAGAATTAGTGATTTGGAGGATGGAACATCTGAATTCCAAAAACAAACAGAAACTATCGGGAAAAGAATGGAAAAATTTGAACAGGGTATCAGGGAACTCAAGGACAATATAAACCACAAAAATATACATGTTATGGGTATCCCAGAAGGAGAAGAGAAGGGAAAAGGAGGAGAAAAACCAATGGAAGAAATTATCACTGAAAATTTCCCAACTCTTATGAAAGACCTAAAATTACAGATCCAAGAAGTGCAGCGCACCCCAAGGAGATTAGACCCAAGTAGGCGTTCTTCAAGACACTTACTAGTTAGAATGTCAGAGGTCAAAGAGAAATAAAGGATCTTGAAAGCAGCAAGAGAAAAACAATCCATCACATACAAGGGAAACCCAATAAGACTATGTGTAGATTTCTCAGCAGAAACCATGGAGGCTAGAAGACAGTGGGATGATATATTTAAATTACTAAAAGAGAAAAACTGCCAACCAAGACTCCTATATCCAGCAAAATTGTCCTTCAAAAATGAGGGAGAAATTAAAACATTCTCAGACAAAAAATCACTGAGAGAATTTGTGACAAAGAGACCAGCTCTGCAAGAAATACTAAAGGGAGCACTAGAGTCAGAACCAAAAAGACAGAAGAGAGAGGTATGGAGAAGAGTGTAGAAAGAAGGAAAGTCAGATATGATATATATAATACAAAAGGGAAAATGGTAGAGGAAAATATTATCCGAAAAGTAATAACACTAAATGTTAATGGACTGAATTCCCCAATCAAAAGACATAGAATGGCAGAATGGATTAAAAAACAGGATCCTTCTATATGCTGTCTACAGGAAACACATCTTAGACCCAAAGATAAACATAGGTTGAAAGTGAAAGGTTGGGAAAAGATATTTCATGCAAATAACAACCAGAAAATAGCAGGAGTGGCTATACTAATATCCAACAAGTTAGACTTCAAATGTAAAACAGTTAAAAGAGACAAGGAAGGACACTATATACTAATAAAAGGAACAATTAAACAAGAAGACATAACAATCATAAATATTTACGCACCGAACCAGAATGCCCCAAAATACGTGAGGAATACACTGCAAACACTGAAAAAGGAAATAGACACAAATACCATAATAGTTGGAGACTTCAATTCACCACTCTCATCAATGGACAGAACATCTAGACAGAGGATCAATAAAGAAATAGAGAATCTGAATATTACTATAAATGAGCTAGACTTAACAGACATTTATAGGACATTAAATCCCACAACAGCCGGATACACCTTTTTCTCAAGTGCTCATGGATCATTCTCAAAGATAGACCATATGCTGGGTCACAAAGCAAGTCTTAACAAATTTAAAAATATTGAAATCATACACAACACTTTCTCGGATCATAAAGGAATGAAGTTGGAAGTCAATAATAGGCGGAATGCCAGAAAATTCACAAATACATGGAGGCTCAACAACACACTCTTAAACAACGAGTGGGTCAAAGAAGAAATTGCAAGAGAAATTAGTAAATACCTCGAGGCAAATGAAAATGAAAACACAACATATCAAAACTTATGGGATGCAGCAAAGGCAGTGCTAAGAGGGAAATTTATTGCCCTAAATGCCTATATCAGAAAAGAAGAAAAGGCAAAAATGCAGGAATTAACTGTTCACTTGGAAGAACTGGAGAAAGAACAGCAAACTAATCCCAAAGCAAGAAAAAGGAATGAAATAACAAAGATCAGAGCAGAAATAAATGAAATTGAAAACATGAAAAAAATAGAGAAAATCAATAAGACCAGAAGTTGGTTCTATGAGAAAATCAATAAGATTGATGGGCCCTTAGCAAGATGACAAAAAGAAGAAGAGAGAGGATGCAAATAAATAAGATCAGAAATGGAAGAGGAGACATAACTACTGACCTCACAGAAATAAAGGAGGTAATAACAGGATACTATGAACAACTTTATGCTAATAAATACAACAATTTAGATGAAATGGACGGGTTCCTGGAAAGACATGAACAACCAACTTTGACTCAAGAAGACATAGATGACCTCAACAAACCAATCACAAGTAAAGAAATTGAATTAGTCATTCAAAAGCTTCCTAAAAAGAAAAGTCCAGGACCAGATGGCTTCACATGTGAATTCTACCAAATGTTCCAGAAAGAATTAGTACCAATTCTCCTCAAACTCTTCAAAAAACTCGAAGTGGAGGGAAAACTACCTAATTCATTCTATGAAGCCAACATCACCCTCATACCAAAACCAGGCAAAGATATTACAAAAAAAGAAAACTACAGACCAATCTCTCTAATGAATATAGATGCAAAAATCCTCAATAAAATTCTAGCAAATCGTATCCAACAACACATTAAAAGAATTATACATCATGACCAAGTAGGATTCATCCCAGGTATGCAAGGATGGTTCAACATAAGAAAATCAATTAATGTAATACACCATATCAACAAATCAAAGCAGAAAAACCACATGATCATCTCAATTGATGCAGAGAAGGCATTCGACAAGATTCAACATCCTTTCCTGTTGAAAACACTTCAAAGGATAGGAATACAAGGGAAGTTCCTTAAAATGATAGAGGGAATATATGAAAAACCCACAACTAATATCATCCTCAATGGGGAAAAATTGAAAACTTTCCCCCTAAGATCAGGAACAAGACAAGGATGTCCATTATCACCACTATTATTCAACATTGTGTTGGAGGTTCTAGCCAGAGCAATTAGACAAGAAAAAGAAATACAAGGCATCGAAATTGGAAAGGAAGAAGTAAAACTATCACTGTTTGCAGATGATATGATACTATACGTCGAAAACCCGGAAAAATCCACAACAAAACTACTAGAGCTAATAAATGAGTACAGCAAAGTAGCAGGTTACAAGATCAACATTCAAAAATCTGTAGCATTTCTATACACTAGTAATGAATAAGCTGAGGGGGAAATCAAGAAACGAATCCCATTTACAATTGCAACTAAAAGAATAAAATACCTAGGAATAAATTTAACTAAGGAGACAAAAAACCTATATAAAGAAAACTACAAAAAACTGTTAAAATAAATCACAGAAGATCTAAATAGATGGAAGGGCATACCGTGTTCATGGATTGGAAGACTAAATATAGTTAAGATGTCAATCCTACCTAAATTGATTTACAGATTCAATGCAATACCAATCAAAATCCCAACAACTTTTTTTTCAGAAATAAAAAAACCAATAAGCAAATTTATCTGGAAGGACAGGGTGCCCCGAATTGCTAAAAACATCTTGAGGGAAAAAAAACGAAGCTGGAGGTCTAGCGATGCCAGACTTTAAGGCGTATTATGAAGCCACAGTGGTCAAAACAGCATGGTATTGGCATAAAGATAGATATATCGACCAATGGAATCGAATAGAGTGCTCAGATATAGACCCTCTCATCTATGGACATTTGATCTTTGATAAGGCAGTCAAGCCAACTCACCTTGGACAGAGCAGTCTCTTCAATAAATGGTGCCTAGAGAACTGGATATCCATATGCAAAAGAATGAAAGGAGACCCATCTCTCACACCCTATACAAAAGTTAACTCAAAATGGATCAAAGATCTAAACATTAGGTAAGACCATAAAACAGTTAGAGGAAAATGTAGGGAGATATCTTATGGATCTTACAACTGGAGGCGGTTTTATGGACCTTAAACCTAAAGCAAGAACACTGAAGAAGGAAATAAATAAATGGGAACTCCTCAAAATTAAACACTTTTGTGCATCAAATAACTTCATCAAGAAAGTAGAAAGACAGCCTACACAATGGGAGACAATATTTGGAAATGATATATCAGATAAAGGTCTAGTATCCAGAATTTATAAAGAGATTGTTCATCTCAACAACAAAAAGACAGCCAACCCAATTACAAAATGGGAAAAAGACTTGAACAGACACCTATCAGAAGAGGAAATACAAATGGTCAAAAGGCACATGAAGAGATGCTCAATGTCCCTGGCCATTAGAGAAATGCAAATCAAAACCACAATGAGATATCATCTCACACCCACCAGAATGGCCATTAGCAACAAAACAGAAAATGACAAGTGCTGGAGAGTATGCGGAGAAAGAGGCACACTTATCCACTGTTGGTGGGAATGTCAAATGGTGCAACCACTGTGGAATGCAGTTTGGCGGTTCCTCAAAAAGCTGAATATAGAATTGCCATACGACCCAGCAATACCATTGCTGGGAATATACTCAAAGGACTTAAGGGCAAAGACACAAATGGACATTTGCACACCAATGTTTATAGCAGCGTTATTTACAATTGCAAAGAGATGGAAACAGCCGAAATCTCCATCAACAGAAGAGTGGCTAAACAAACTGTGGTATATACATACGATGGAATACTATGCAGCTTTAAGACAGGATAAACTTATGAAGCATGTAATAACACGGATGGACCTAGAGAACATTATGCTGAATGAGTCTAGCCAAAAACTAAAGGACAAAAACTGTATGGTCCCACTGATGTGAACAGACATTCGAGAATAAATTTGGAATATGTCATTGGTAACAGAGTCCAGCAGGAGGTAGAAACAGAGTAAGATAATGGGCAATTGGAGTTGAAGGGATACAGACTGTGCAACAGGACTATATACAAAAACTCAAAAATGGACAACACAATAATACCTAATTGTAAAGTAATCTTGTTAAAACACTGAATGAAGCTGCATCTGAGCTATAGGTTTTTGTTTTGTTTTGTTTTGTTTTGTTTTGACTTTAGTATTATTACTTTTATTTTTGTCTCTATATTAACATTCTATATCTTTTTCGGTTATGTTGCTAGTTCTTCTAAACCGATGCAAATGTACTAAGAAATGATGATCATGCATCTATGTGATGATGTTAAGAATTACTGATTGCATATGTAGAATGGTATGATTTCTAAATGTTGGGTTAATTTCTTTTTTTCCGTTAATTAAAAAAAAAAAAGAGAAGGGGTAATTGGAGCTGAAGGGATACAGACTGTACACCTGGACTGGATATAAAAACTCAGAAATGGACAGCACAATACTACCCAATTGTAATGCAATTATGTTAAAACACTGAATGAAGCTGCATGTGAGGTATAGGTTTTTTGTTTTCTTTTCTTTCTATTAATGTTTTAATTCTTATTCTGTTGTCTTTTAATTTCTTTTTCTAAATCGATGCAAATGTACTAAGAAATGATGAATATGCAACTATGTGATGTTATTAAGTATTACTGATTGTACATGTAGAATGGAATGATTTCTAATTGTTTTGTTAATTCTTTTTTTAATTAATAAAAAAAGAAAAAAAATCTACAGTCCTTTGGCCATGGGAATGTCAGACTCAAGGCATCAATAGGAATATATTTGGACTCTGAAGACAGGCTGCTAGCATCTGGGACAGCTCTGTCACCTGGGGACGTATATGGCAAGCATCTGCTGCTCATCTTTCACTTCAGAGTTTGGGTGATTTCCCTCTGAGATTCTGCTGGGTGCTCTCTTAGCTTCTTCATGGTATTATCTATGAGTACCTTTTTCATTTCATCTCTTATAAGGACTCCAGTATAGGATTAAGACCCACTGGAATGAACTTGTCACATCTCAATTGAAAGAACTATTCAAAAATTCCCACGTACAATTGATCTGCACACACAGGAATGGATTAAGAAAACATGGCCTTTTCTGGGGTACAAAACAGATTCAATTCACTGCATACACATTATGTAATGACTAAACTGGAATATCCAGGTTTTTTAAGTCTTGGATAAAATTTAGAACAGAATCTGCACAACCTGCTTTAGGAAGTGGTCTATGGTATCCTACACAGGTTGAAATAGACCACTGACTACATCACTGTTAAGTCAAACTCCACCAGAAAAAAGAGAAACATAGACTCCCCTGTTGGTCAATGAGTAAACTGTATGACCATTATTTGCAAAAGTCCAATTTCATGTAATTTCTTTCAAATCCAGAGAAAATAAGAAATAAAAATCCACAAAAGACATGTTAACTAAAAAGTCTTAATTACTAATTTAGTCCAAATATTTTTCCTCCCCTTCATCTTTCCAATTCAAGGTCAGGGATCAGTTAACTGATTATCATTCTACTGGTTTAACCCCAATGACTTTCCAGGAATTTAGTGACATCAAACATTACAGTCTGCCTACTCTTCTTACTGAGATGTTCCTTAACATCTTCCAGCACCACCAGAGCACATTGTTTGAACATCTTCATGGCTTTCTTATTATCGTACTCATGGTAGTCATAAAACATATACAACTTGACTCCTTAACACCAAACACTCCAAGATTTAATAATTTACTGGGTACCCCAATTCAGTTGAGATAGCATGTGAGTTTCTTTGACACATAGGTGTTGCTCCAGGCTGGTAAGACAATCTGAATGATGCGAGTCAAGGAGTTGGTCATATATGAGGCCCATGAACATTTCTTCTCTGAAGTCCCACAGTGTGGGGGTTTGATTTCATGACTATTGTTGTTCTGTTCTGAGGAAGAAGACATGACAAGCCTCCAGGAGACTTCCTAGGATCCCTCCCACAATTTCTCATAGCAACAGTCACATGACTTCCTTGGTAATGTGATGGACCAGAGTGGACAGCTGGCCATTGCCAGACATGGATGCCTTTTTAAAGGACCTATATCAACCTACTAGGAGAGATGCCTATATAGGAAGGAGAAGTGATGTGGAATTGGGAATGAAGGCTGATGTTGATTGCTAGATAAGCAATTAAGTTATGATCAACTCAATTTAGTTGTGAGATTAAAGAAATAAAATGAAAAACTAATTTTCACAATTTGTATTCTTTCTGAATCTTTTAAAAATATTTTAGGGTGTGTTAAAGAAATCTACCTTCATATTCAGATTTGGAGGAATTCATATGTAAAATGCTGATACTGAAATAATTTTTTAAATTAAAATGTGTTTCCAACAAATAATACACTTATATCAAGGTGGTTGGACAAAATAACACAAGAAAGCAAGGGAATTGTATATAAATTAATGTTTTCCAGTAGGGAAATCAAAGTTACCCTGGATAATTAACAAAGGCCTGGTGGCATTGTTTCCCAGTCTAAGATGCACTGGAAATAATAACAAATTGCACTCAGCTCCCAGAAGTGTTTCTCAAAGAGGAGAGACACTGACAAATTCCTCTTATTTCAGTGAGGTTACCAACCATGTGGGGGAGAAATAACACATTCCTCATTTAAGGAGAGTGGAGGATTCTAACTATGATTAACATATCAGCTCCAGTAAAAATTCTTGACTCATGTTTTCAATTTAGAATTATGAAAATGACAATAGTACCAGTGTCAGACTATGCAGAGTATGTCATACATATTAATGTTCTAATTTTAATGATGTTTTCTTGAGTAACTTTGTGTTTTTACCAGTATTATTATGCTCTTTGAGGAAAGCAGTTTATCAGTTTCTATTTTTAATGATTTCCTTATTGGTAACAGAAATCTAAGCAATGAAAATTCTGAAAAGGAAAGGCAAAAGCATAGTTTGAAATTTAGAATTTGATCTTAGAAAAGATGGTAAGTGTCAGGGTTATTGATGCTGAAGAACTGATTGTATTTCAAATACTAATAGTTTCCAATGATAGCTTCCTTCCAGTTATTCAGTAATGTGATATTAGCATTATCATTGTCTTCCACTAGTTACACCTATACAGTTTCATTGGTGCAATGGACATCTCAGCTCTCATTTCACCAATACCATGTAAGAAATAAGAACTGCCACAATTCAAACTCCCTCCTGAAAAGATACTTTGAGAACACCTTGTTTATATGATGTTTAACTTGCAGTTGATCCAGGAAGCATAATTATGGGCATGAAGACTGTGAGACAGAGAAGGGAGAAAAGCAAATAAAGCATGAAATAAAGAGCAAGATAGTACTGTAAGTGAGACACAATCATTTGAAATGTTTTGATGTCCCTTGCAGAAATCTAGAAATTTTCCTAAGGAAGATCAGAGAAACTATAGCTTGGATAGAGCTGCAGGGCACATCAGGGGTGGCTGAATGTAACAAAATCTGTACTGTAACAAACTTGTCCATGATACAATCAAGTAAAAAAAAGTCTCACAGTTCTGGGGGCTAGAACTCTGAATTAATGTTTTGGCAGGACGATGTTTCCTCTGAAATGCAGAGAGATCTGGCAATGGGTGTGAATTCATGATGTTCCTTCACTTGTGGTATAATTCTATTTCTGGCTTAATCGTGTAGCCAGAAATCTCTCTCTCTCTCTCTGGATAAACAAATTTCCCCTGTTTTTACAGATACCAGTGTTTAAGACATTATGGAGACATATTTCTATAGTAATGATATTTGAAATGGTAAATTGATGACAAAATCAAAGTAAAATGTTAATTATTTGACTTAGGCTAATGTATTCACCATAGTAAAATAATAAAATTCCTTGGGCTTCATATTTGTATTAAATTTGCAGGTATTTCCATATGCATAGTGAGATGCAGGGCTTGGTATATATCAGAATATATTTCTAATGAGGGCCAAACTGAATTTAAAATCAGGGCAATTAAAACATCAGAGAGGGTCAGTGTTTAGATGAATTATGACAGATGTGTATATTCTGCTAACAGTATTCATGAACTTGCCATGTCTTAAACACTGGTATCTGTAAAAACAGGGGAAATTTGTTTATCCAGAGAGAGAGAGAGATTTCTGGCTACATGATTAAGCCAGAAATAGAATTATACCACAAGTGAAGGAACATCATGAATTCACACCCATTGCCAGATCTCTCTGCATTTCAGAGGAAACATCGTCCTGCCAAAACATTAATTCAGACTTCTAGCCCCCAGAACTGTGAGACTTTTTTTTTTACTTGATTGTATCATGGACAAGTTTATTACAGTACAGATTTTGTTACAGAATCCCTGGCAAACTGAAATATTAATACAGTGTATTTTATACTATGATTGAAGAAGGAAACAGAGGAGAATGATAGAAACATGCATAATATTAACTGAAACTAAAAATACATCCCCAAAAGAACTTACACTAAGATATAACATTCTGAAACATGTTAATCTCTACTCTTATTACAGTATATGAAAATATGATAATGCTAAAGGGATGCTGCACATATGTAAGAATTCAAGGTTGATTTCATCTTTGACATTCAATCTATACAATTAAAAGATTCATAATTTAAAATTTAAATGGGCACATTTAAATGGGCATTTAAATGGGAAATTCAGCATCAGTCTATGATAAAAGTTCTAGCAGAATACAATAAAACAAATAATCAATCTAACAAATGATATTTATAAAATTCTTGCTTTAAAGATCTATGCAATAGTGAAATGTTAAAACTTCCCCACTGAAATTGGCCCCATAAAGAAGGTTAAGTAGGCTATAAAGGAGAAACACACCTAAAGATAATCTACAAATCTTGAGAGAGGTGTATTTTGTTATAGTTGTTCTTTTAGCTCCTTTTCTATAAGAAATATCCATCATAATACTAGCTGAAACAGAGACTTCAGTGACTACATACCTCTGGGAAGACAGTTTTTGCAAAATAGGTTGGAAATTCAATAAACAAATATAATAATACCATCTTCAACAATTAAAAAAGTAAAACAAATATTTGGAAGCCAGAAAATTTAATTCTCCAGTTAACTCATTAAAATGTTTAAAAGTTCAGATTTCAAACATTAATCACATAAACAAGATTGTGATTTCAGTGGGAAAAAATAAGATGGCAGGAAACAACCTTGATGAATTTCAAACATTTTACTTACTAGACAGAGACTTAGAAATAGTATCTCAAAAATGCTGAGACATGGGTGGGCCATGGTTGCTCAGCAGGCAGAGTTCTTGCCTGCCATGCAGGAGACCCAGGTGCAATTCCCAGGGCCTGCCCAGGCAAAAAAAAAAAGCTGAGATTTAAAGGAAAATGTGAATAATAAACAAACAGGAATCCTGAAAATAATATAATATCAAAATGATGGAAAATATTAAATGATGACAAGGATATTGAGACCCTTAACTGATGTGCATGGCTGGTGGGAGTGTGCATTGGTATAACCACATTGGAAAACAATTTAGCAGTATTTACTAAGGAAGGATCTGTATGCATATGACTGAGCAATTTTAGCCAAATGAATTTAATATATAATAGTGATATTTATTGTATGCTAATAATATATAAATATTATTCTATTTATCTATAAATAATTATATTGCAATATATAGAAATAGCATTATTGATCTGTAAACTCTGTGGGATTTCTCAGGGGACCTGATAATGTTTGTCTGGTGGTTGTTGTGGAATCTGGATTCTGGTTATAAATGTGTGTCAGGGGTCAGCACCAGGACACTGATATTTCAGAAGAAAATGTCTCTTTGTTTTGATTTGGCTTTGTCCAAGCCTCAAACCTGAGCGAATAAATTCCCATTGTTTATCCTGACCCATTCCATGGTATTTGTTTCAGCATCATAGGAAACTAAAATAAGGAATATCCCTCAGATTTCCCATGGCCTTTCATAGTTCCCATCTTCCATTTAGCCTGTATTCTCTAGTACCTAATCTATGTGACTTAGCGATGTCTATAAACAATTTACCTTGATAATTTTATTTTTTAGACTAGTGTGGTATTTCAACAACATTTACTATGGTCTTTCTGGAAGGCTATTTTTATTTAATAGTTGATTGATATTCTTTGGATAGTACAAACCTGCACTGTCTGAGGAGGGCAAATTCTACACCCATATCCTAAGATTTTCTTAATTATTTTCTTACATTAGGACACAGACAAGATGCCAACTAAGAAATACTCATTTGTAGCTAACCAATTTTGTTTCAGAAATAACCTCAAGATTTCCATAGTGCTTTCCATTTACCTTTATATGAATACAAATATTAACAATATTTCCTATGATCTTTATATTTACTCTGTATTGAATTTGCCCTCTTCATTTATTTTCTAAATTTACCCATTTAGTTCGAATTATCAGTGTCATTTGCAAGGTACTACTTTAGTTGTATGGAAGTGAGGCCAAATGAAACTATTGAAGTATCTGTCTCAGTGTGACTCAGCCACACCATGATATCAAACAGTAAAAAGACTGCTGCTGGATCTTACCTCAAAGGCTTCGAGAAGTCTTTGCAAGATCACCCAAAATCATCATTTGACTGATTAAACACAGCTAAAGGAGATAAGAACTAATATTAAAATCTCTTTCACTAAAGGTTTAAGCAAAGAATTGTTTTGCAAAATTATAGAACAAGAACATGTATCTGGCTCAAAGTTGGAATTCAGTCATCAATCCAACTTATTAGAAAGGTACTCATCTTTATTTGATGGAATATAAAATGAAGATAGAAAGATAATTATTGCATCAATAACACATAGATTGTATAAGGATTCTCAGTGATATGATCTTGACCATACATGTATAGCACACATTTTTGTCTGTGCTATGCAGATTAAAACAAAGCAAACTGGTAGTTTAATGTTTGTAAATGGGATGTACTCCTTTGTTTCTCTTAGTTGAACTTTCCCTATACTTGGTTAGTTGGTACATTTAATGTCTATCTCACTTCCAGAGGAATCTAAGGTTTGATCATTGCTCTTTTACAGCATTATGATAATCATATTGGAGAGTCACATGATAATTTTAGGTAAAAAAGCCAATTATCATGTTTTTAAATAATTATAAATCAACCTTAATACAAGATAAAATAAATATAGTCACACTTTAATCCTAGTCTTTATGGGTAAGTAAAAATAATTAAGTATTGTTTCTCAATTCACCCTTCTTAGAGCACATTAATAATGGTTGCCATATGTAAGTGGTACTCACCTATGGAAAACATTTTCAAAGTATGGTTTTGTTGATTAATGATGACTAAATGAAGATTTAAAGGAAATTAAATTAGTTCTGTCTATTAAAAGTTGATTGAAGGAGATGATGTAGGTTTGCTAAATTCTTATTTGTCATAATAGATACTGACAATTTCGCATATGAAATGATGAACATATAAATAATTGAAGAAAATATTTAGAAACAATGATGTAATCATGAGAAAAATTAAAATTAGAAACTATTAATATTACCTGCTTTTTCAATCCAATACACTACGTGAGTGCACAATTTGGAAAATGGCTATGGGGGTGCTAGCTGGTAGCATAGGAGGACAATTTTTTCTCATTACAAAAATTCTTTACACTTAATTGTTAACCCCCTTGTATGTTTTCCCTTATTGAGAAAGTTTTTAAAAAGGCTATCATGATTTCTTCTGTAGTCCTACTTTAGCTCCCAGTGTTTTGTCTTCTCCATGTCTAATTGGGTGATAGAACAGAAAGTTTCTTTAATTTGTAGTTACCTTAAAAGAAGAAAAAATAATTTGTCATGGTTTTCTTGTTTGTGTTTCCTCCAGCCATTTTTAAGGACATCTCTTGTTTTAACCTGCTTCATCTGTATATGTGTCTGAGGGTGTAGAGTATCTATGTTTAGAGATAGAGAGAGAGGGAGGATAGATGGGTACTAATATGCTGAAGTCTTAAAAAGTAATTCATAAACTTTTTAAAATTTCACTCCTTTAATATTTCAGCATTGATTTCATAGATCAAAACATTTTTGATAAAGCATCATATAATTTTCATAGCTAAGAAGAAACAGACACAAAAGTTACTGCCTAAATTAGAAATGCCAAGTTTATTTCCTCAATTAAAATGGTCATATTTGTCATAAAGACATATTTTGTGTATATTATCACTGAATTTTCTTGTTTCTCATTTCTTTCTTCTTTCTCTTCACCCTTCCTCCCCCTTCTTTCTTCTGTTTTCTCTCTCTCTCTCTCTTTCATTTTCTCTTTCTACCCAAATCCATTTAAGAATCCATTTAGGTTTTCTTATGGAGATTTCCATAATATTAATTATTAATGACAAAAATCTTTTGGGATGGAATTAACATTTTGCAGAAGACTGGACATATTATTTTGTCAATGTTGACATTTTTTCTAGTGACATTTATGTTTTTCTTCTATTCACCGGGTTAGCTACAAACTGGAAATAAATTCTGAATTGTGGTTATATTTAGAATTTAAAAATTCACTTATATTTCATAGTGCTGATGTATAGTCCAGAATTTATATCCTTAGGAAGCACAGGATGCTAGATTTTATTATTTTTACTAATAAATTAATTCATGGTTAAAGTCTTAATGCTAAGATCCATTTAAATGTATGATTTTCATTTTGTTACTAGCAATATGTGAGAATAAACTCTGGGGCAGTATGAATATCATCTTCCAAACCTTTGTCCCCAAAGTGACAGTAAAATTACTGAGTAAAGCTGAAAACATCTTTATCTTTCTAATAATGCACACCATTCAAATATTTTATTCTCTGCAATGATGCTGACAATTTACAAAAAAAGTTACTTTTTGGCCATAAAAATGAGAAAAAAAGTTTTTTGTGAACAGTTTGAAATTGTACTCCTGCAATAATTTTAGACAAATTACATAAACATTTTATTTTTTATTTTTTGTATGTTAATGTTTTATTTGGTTTCTTAATTAAACAATTTATTTTTAGTCATATTTACCAAAATGTATTGCTTGCTCTTATAATTATTTTCAGTATAGGTTCTCTGCCTAGTGGCCTGGATGGACAAAACCAATCTCACAGTTCTGAATGGATTCATTCTGATGGGAATCACAGATCACACTGAGTTGCAGACTCCACTATTCAGGCTCCTCCTCATAGTTAACATGGTCTCAGTGGTGGGTAACCTGGGCTTAGTCATCCTCACCATGATAGACTCCAGGCTACACACACCCACGTACTTTTTCCTCAGACATCTGGCCTTCACTGACCTTGGATATTGAACAGCTGTGGGACCCAAAATGCTACTTAATATTCTTGCAGATCAACATACAATCTCATTTAATGTGTGTGCTATCCAACTCACTTTCTTCAGTATTTTTAATTCTGACGAAATTTTAATTTTGTCAGCAATGGCCTATGACCACTTTGTGGCCATCTGCAACCCTCTGCTTTATGCAACTATCATGTCACAAAGAGCTTGTCACCTGCTGGTGGTGATAACTTATGTCTATGGTGTTTTTGTGTCTTTGCTGATCATATAAAGATTTCTTATGTTCATTTTGTGGCTACAATGTTATCAGGCATTTCTACTGTGGTAGTCTGCCCTTGATATCTCTACTCTGCTCAGACACACATGGAATTAAATTGATAATACTGGTCTTTGCAGCTTTTAATCTGGTGTCATTTCTTCTGATAGTTCTCATGTCCTATGTGCTGATCCTCATGGCCATCCTCAGGATGAACTCTGCAGAGGGCAGACACAGGCCTTCTCCACTTGTGGATCTCACCTGACAGTGGTGGCTGTCTTCTTTGGAACTCTGTTCTTTTTGAATGTTCAGCCTAAATCCAATAATTCCTTTGATACTGATAAAATGGCCTCTGTATTTTATATCTTGGTGATATAATGCAATTCTTGTTAGGACACATACACTAATGAAGTTTTTCAGCAGGGACAGACAGGTTTTGTGTGCCCTCCTTTACACCCATTTTTGATGTGTAGATGTGAACCTTGTGCTTTCATCATGGTTGTGTTCTGTGAGAATGACCTGAATCTGATGATGGATGCCAAGACCAAGGAGTGGTACAGCAGGATCGGGAGGTGCAGGGATGTCCACATCTATGGACTTGTGAGAGGCAACTCCATTGAATATATATTTGTTTGAAGAATAACGTTGAAGCCTTGGTCTGAGAAGTCACTGCCCAAGTAATTAACTATGCCAAGGTCTTCCAGACATAGAAAACCATCCAAGCTGTTTGAGCTTTATCTTCCTATTGATGGTGCGGGCTTCTTAGTAAAAGCAGTGGAGTTTATGGTCCTTTTTTAGAAAACTTCTGCTACTGAGTCCATTGTACTCAAAATCACAAGAACTCTCATACCTCAGGGGCCTTGAATATAGTCTTGAATATGCACAAGTGTGCACATGGGAGCCAGTATCTGAATGAAGTGTAGATATTGTACCATCATATTTAGGCAAGTCATAACTTAGTAAAGAGCCCACACAGAGGACTTAGCCAAGTTCATAGAACAGCTTACACCAGTGGAAAAATATGTTTTGATTTACCTGAAATTATACTTCCACTAAGCAAGATAAAGAAACACCGAGCCTTGAGTCATGACTTCAGTGAAGGAGGGGGAGTCCTGGAAGTCAATGCCCTTTCAGAAGTGAAAGGGGCTTCTCACATATGCCAGATATGGCACCTTCTGAATTAAGTAAGTCTGTGAAGATGCTGATGAACACACAGAAATTACGCTTTTGGGCCCCACCCACACACTCTCAGGATGACAATCACATCTTTTTGATTCAGTCATGTGTCTCATGTACAAGAACACCCCTTTCCCAAGTTCTAAACTGCCTCCCAAGTATGTGAGGAAAGAGTATAAGGAACACAAGGCAGACCCCTCAACTACAAGTTTGGAAAATAAGAAGCATCTCAGGGAGGCAGTCATTCCTCCTCAGTCACCATTTGGCCAAGCCACTCCAGGTATGAGTAACTCATCAGTGAAGACTGGACACTCCTACAGGCTGTAAGAGAGTTACTGCAGCTTCCTCTGAACCTGACAATTGTGTCAACTACTGAAATACCTAATTGAGACCTTACCAGTAATTTTGTTAGCTTCTACAGGCAAATGTACTGTTTTTCCAAACAGTAAAGGTAATGCAATGGAGCATCAACACTCACAAGGAAGAGGGAAATGGTAAAAGTTCATCCTCTCCTTACCAGGCAGATCTGTTCCCAGGATGATAATGACCTACACACCCAGCTGTAAACAAATCGCTTTGAATTGGGAGAAGCCCACTAGGAAAGCCTCTGTTTGGCATGATTCTGTTTCAGAAAAATCCCAAGCATGACAGCATATTGGCAGAAAGTGGAATCACTTATGTCAAGCCCGTGTCTCCTAATCAGATTGCATCTCCTTGTGCAGAACAAATTGTGAAGGAGAAAAAGGATTTGGAGGAACAGTAGGAAAGATTGTGGTGGCACTGCCTTCCCAACAGCACCAACAGCCACCACAACAGCTGCTACCACTGGCACAGCCCCAAGAGGCAACTGGGCTTAGTGCTCTGGCCCAATTCCAGGCCCAACCTGTGTCCCAGCCACAGCTTCAACCCCACCCTTAGACCCAGAATCATCATCCTCAGCCAAAGTTGAGGCCTGCAATAACTACAGTGAGTAGTGCTGGCAGGAGTCATTAAAACCATAGTTAGTGAGGCAAGAACTACAGAAGGCACAGTGAGCAGAAGTGTCATATTTGGCTTCCCTGGTATCATCTTCCAAGCTAAGTGTCATACTTTGCCAATGGTATCTGAAGGTTTAACCATATCCAGGGGTTCTGCTCCTGCCAGAACAATTTGTAACAAGCCACAACATGCACAGACATTGTTTTCATGGCAGCAACTCTTGATTTTGGGGTGACCACTTGTATGACAGCCTGACATCAGTGCAACCTGGCATCAGTGCAATCATCGCAGACTTTGGTGATGAAATTGTCCCTAACCAGCTTCCTGGAAAAGCAGTCACACCTGCCCATTTCCAGCTTTTCAGGCAGCAGGGGTGGCAACAACAAAAGCTCTCTTTTGGAGAGTCCAAAGATCCACATCAAGGCTCAGCTTCCAGCACAGATCACAGCTGCCAGTCAAGTTTATCCTGGAATACCTTAACAAAATGCAGAAGCAGAAATTACAGCTGCCCCCACAGCTCTTACTGACACTGGCTCAGCCAGCACCCCTGCCCCTCATACCTCAAGTATAGGTGCACTATACCAGCATCCACAGCAGCAAAACTGCTGGCTCACCATGGTCATGCCCACCAGGCCCAGAGCCTTGCTTACAGGCACCACCACTGCCAACTTTCAGTTGGTCCAGATTATCTGAGGTCCCACTACCCAGATGCAAGTGCCAGGGAAAATACAAACCTAGATGCCCCAGGGTGTTCATTGGCACTTGTGAAGCTGCCTGTGGTGTCTGTCTATGTAACACACCAGGAACAGATTGACTTTTAATAAAAGGGGATTTATTTCATTCATTCTTCAGAGAAAACGTAGCTAACTTCCATATGAGTTTCTCTCTAACATGGGAAGGCACAAGAAGACCTCTACTGGCCTTCTCTCCAGGCCTTTGGGTTCCAACAACTTTCTCTGGGGAGATTCCTTTAGGCATCTCCAAAGGTCAGGGCTGAGCTGTTTGCCCTATTTGGTTTTATTCCCTATGTGCTAATCATCCATTGGAAAGGCAGATGAAATGAGGATCAGACACAAGGTTTAGACAATCACACAGTCACATTGTGAAAGCTCTATTATCATACAACCATCTTCCTGAAACATGGCTACTGGAACACAGCGCCACATTTTCAGGCACTTCCCTCCAGCCTCTCCAGTAAGTTCTACCAGTCATCATCTTTGGTGTCTCCCAGGGGCCTGCCTCTCTCGGCCAACTCAGCAGTTGAACTCACTGCTCCCCTTCAGCCATGGAGGACCTGCCCCCATGGGTGCACATCTCCCTGGAAACATGGGACAGAACTCACTGGGCCAGCCAGTTCTCAGTATCAAGGGGATGAGAAAGCCTGCTTGACCCAAGGGAAAGAGAGAAATGAGACAAGACAAGGATTCCGTGGCCAAGAGGTTTCAAGGATCCTGATGTTATCTTGCTGGGGATTCATAGGTATTCTGGGGACATCCAGTATTCATTCATGGGGGAGTGGAGTGACTATAGGGAATTACCAGAGACTGTTGAGCCCTGTTCCACAAGCTTTGACCCTTGACAATGATCATCAAAAGATTCAGCGTTTACAATGGAACTGTGCTCTTGGGAAATCTGCTTTTCTTCTGCTGCTCCTTTCCTCCAGGTTACGAAAATGGTGTGGAGAAAGAATCAATATGCAATAGCGAGCAGGAAGTGCATAAAGCAAGTTGTGTATTTGTATACACGCATAGTGAATGAGAAAGAAGCAGGAAGTGTATGGTATCTGTGAATTCTTTTCTTCTTGGGAGATCTTCTCATCTTCTACAAAATGATCCAAATCCACAGATGTGCGATGAGACTGCGAGCCATTGATTATCCACCTAGATGGAATGCAATGGTGTAAATGTTTATGACAGAAATAATTTTCCAAAATCTCCAGAGGGAGTGCAGTTGATATGTACAGACTGATCCTTGTGTCCTCGCTTTCCCTGGACCGGCACCCGTAGCACAGGGGTGGGCAGTCTGCAATCATTCCATTCCTCACCCAGGTAGTCTGGGTAATGAGTTTTCTGGCACCATCCACAGAACCAAATACCCAAAAGGAAATGCAAACAGCAGGTGGTCTCCCATTTGAGCCAGAATCGCACCTGAACATGCTTAGCTTTGCAGATCAACCACAAGCATGTGCACTGAACCCACTTAGGAACTTGAGGCCAACAGCCACAGCCAACATCCCAAAGAGCCGAGGGCTGGGGAGCACTGCACTGTCTATGCAGATTGTGGCGTGAAGCCCTCCCCAACCTGCTGTCTGACTCCCGAATGCAGGACCCTGTTAGCCACCAACCCTCTGCTAGCATTGCCCTTGGTCATCTTCCAGCTCACACCCTGCCACCTCAGGTGCACTCATGATGCTACCCCATGCCACCTTTCCTGCCACCCATCATTCTGGGGTCCCTTCTGGCACTCTGACACCACCCCTGACAGGCTGAACCCCACCGTGAAACCCACCCCTCACACCCCACAGACACACCACTGCCTGGGGTAGCTTCCCTCCGCCACCTCTCCAAAACCGCCAATGCACCCGACTGCTCAGATGCTCAGATGCTTGGCTCCCCGGCTGGGAACAGGAATGATCAGGGCCAGGCTCCAGCCTGTGCTCTGGGAAGCAGCTCCTCAGGAAACTGACCAATGAAACTGGAAAGGTCGCAACATGCGGGACACCAGGCAGCACTTTGCACAACACCCCTGACAATTGTGGGGCACCTCTGGTCCTCTCAGTAGTCAGGGAGACCTCACGGTTCTTCTGCCCTCAGCTCTGACAGGACAGCCCAGCCGGCGCCCCCAAGGTTGGAGAACTGGTTGTGCTCTGGCTGTTGGGTGTCAGGCAAGACATCTGCCGGCATTGTACCTTGGCAGCGGAGATCAATGACTTCATGCTCGCCATGCTGATTGGTCTTGGCTTGCCAGAAGCCTCCACCCATTGGAGCAGTGGGGCAGCAGAACCTCCCTGGTGTTCCCTGATCTGCAGTTGCTGCCAGGGCCCCGGCGGTGGCCACGGTGGTGGCAGTGGTGGAGGTGAGGTCTGGGCAGTGGGCAGGGCCTCCTGCTTAGCAACCCCTCCCACAACCCCGCCCCCTGGTTTACTGCCACAGATCTTTGGGATGCAGGGACTGCGGCTCACGCATTTCTATTTCTTCTTTAATTTTTCAGTATTTCTTTTTTAATACCAGGAAACACCAGATAAATGCAAACATTCTTAACTTTTGATGATACTTTTCTTTATATATACAATCAGTAATTCACAATGCCATCACACAGTTGAATATACATCATAATGATCATTTCTAGGAACCTTTTCCCACTACTCAGGAAATGCACTAAAACAAAAACAGAAAAACATTTCTAGGTACCATACCCTCTCCTGACCACTTGCTTTCAGAGATCACTGGCATTTCCAACTGAATTTACCTTGTCATTTGTTCCCCCTATGATTTGTTTTTACTCCCTATGTTCTGGTCGTCTGTTGAACAAGGCAGGGAAGAGGATCATCAGACACAAGGTGTTCACAGTCACACAGTCACATTGTGAAAGCTATATCACCATACAATCATCTTCCTGAAACATGGCTACTGGAACACAGCTCTAGATTTTCAGGCACTTCCCTCAAGACTCTGCAAAAGTTCTGCCAGTCACCATCTTTTGTGGCTCCCAGGGGCCTCCCTTCTCTTGGCCAACTCAGCAGGTGAACTCACTGCTCCCCTCCTGCCATGTAGGACCTGCCCCCAGGGGTGCATATTTCCCTGGAAACATGGGGCAGAAACTCACTGGGCCAACTGGTACCCAGCATCAAGGGAATGAGCAAGTCTGCTTGACCCAAAGGGAAAGAGAGAAAGGAGGCAAGAGAAGGATTCTGTGGCCAAGAGATTTCAAGGAGTCTGGATGTTATCCTGCTGGTGATTCATAGGCATTCTGTGGGCATCCAGTTTTCATTTCTGGGGGAGTGGAGTGGCTGCAGGGAATTACCTGAGACTGTTGAGCCCTGTTCCCCAAACCTTGAAACTTGACAATGATCATTGAAAGATTCAGCATTTACAATGGGGCTGTGCTCTTGGTAAATCCGTATTTCTTCTGCTGCTCCTTTCCTCCAGCACATGAAAACCGTGTGGAGAAAGAATCAATACATAATAGAGAGGAGGAAGGGTATAAAGCAAGTTGTATATTTGTATATACCCATGGTGAATGAGAAGGAGGGAGGAAGGGTATGGTTTCTGTGAATTCTTTTCTTCCTGTGAGATCTTCTCATCTTCTACAAAATGATCACCATCCTAAATCCAAATCCACAGACGTGCAATGAGACTGCGAGCCATTGTTTATACACCTTGACAGAATGCACTGTTGTCAATGCTTATGACAGATATAATTTTCCAAAATTTCCAGATTGAGTGTAGTTGATACATACAGATTGATCCCAGAGTCCCCAATTTCCCCAGACTGGCACCCATAGCACAGAGGTGGGCAATCTGCAATCATTCCATTCCTCACCCAGGCAGTAATGGTAATGAGTTGTCCGGCACCATCCACCAAACCAAGAAACATGAAAGGAGATGTGATTGATAGGCGGTCTTCCATCTGAGCCCAGACCATGCCTGAGCCTACTTAGTTTCGCAGCTCAACTGCAAGCATGCACACTGAACCCATTTAGGAACTTGAGGCTGATGGCCACCACCGGCATCCCCAAGAGCCGAGGGCTGGGCAAGGCTGTGCTGTCTAGCTGGAAAGTGGCAAGGGGCCCTTCCCAAACTGCTGTTAGGCTCCCTAACACAGGGCCCTGCTGGTGCCCACCCTGTGCCAGTGTCACCCTCGGTTGTCCTCCCACCTGCACCCCGCCACCTCAGATGCGCTCACGACACTGCCACTTGCCACCCTGCCTGCCGCCCAACACTCTGGGGTCCCTTCTGGCACTTCAACACAGCCCCTGCCAGGCCGAACCCTGCTGCACAATCCACCCCTCACAACCCTCAGACACACCGCTGCCTGGGGCAGATTCCCCCACCACCACTCCCAAACCGCCAGCATCCCTGGCCGCTCAGTGGCTCAGATGCTTCGCTCCCCAGGCTGGGAGCAGCATCTTTCGGGGCCAGGCTCCAGCCTGCGATCTGGGAAGCAGCTCCTCAGGAAACTGACCCCTGAAACTGGAAATATTGCACCAGGAAGGACACCAGGCAGCCCTTTGCACAACACCCCTGACTTTTGCTTGGTGCCTCCGGTCCTCTCAGGAGTTGGGGAAACCTCATGGTTCTTCTGCCCTCAGTTCTGACAGGAAAGCCCAGTGAGCGCCCCAGTGTTTGGTGCGCCGGTTGCACTCTGGCTGTTGGGTGTTGGGCAGAACGTCCACCGGCATAGTACCCTGGCAGCAGAGATTGATGCCTTCATGCTTGTCATGCCGATTGGTCTTGGCCTGCCAGAAGACACCGCCCATTGGAGCAGTGGGGCAGCAGACCATCCCTCGTGTTCTGTGACCCACAGTGGCCACCAGTGCCCCAGCAGTGATGGTGGTGGCAGCAGTGGTAGCAGAGGGGCATGGTCAGCAAGTGGGGCCTCCTGCTTAGTAACCCCTCCTGCGACCCCCCTCCCAGGTGAGTGCCACAGACCCTTGTGACACAGGGGCTGTGGACCGCGCATTTTTATTTCTTCTTTAATTTTTCAGTATTTCTTTTTTAAAAACAGGAAACACCAGATCAACACAACATTCTTAACTTTTCATGATTCTTTCTTTATAAATTCAATCAGTAATTCACAATGCCATCACACAGTTGCATATACATCATCACGATCATTTCTATGAACCTTTTGCCTCTACTCAGGAAACAAATTAAATGAAAACAGAAAAACATTTCTAGGTACCATACCCCTTCCTCACTGCTCACTTTCAGGGATCATTGGCATTTCCAAGTGAATTGATCTTGTCATTTGTTCCCCCTATGATTTGTTTTTATTCTCTATATTCTCTTCATCTGTTGAACAAGGTCAGTAAGAGGAGCATCTGACAAAAGGTGTTCACAGTCACATTGTGAAAACTATATCAATATACAATCATCTTTCTGAAACATGGCTCCTGGAACACAGCTCTAGATTTTCAGGCACTTCCCTCAAGACTCTGCAAAAGTTCTGCCAGTCACCATCTTTTGTGGCTCCCAGGGGCCTCCCCTCTCTTGGCCAATTCAGCAGGTGAACTCACTGCTCCCCTCCTGCCGTGTAAGACCTGCTCCCAGGAGTGCATATCTCCCTGGAAACATGGGGCAGAAACTCACTGGGCCATCTGGTACCCAACTTCAAGGGAATTAGCAAGTCTGCTTAACCCATAGGCAAAGAGAGAAGTGAGACAAGAGAAGAATTCTGTGGCCAAGAGTTTTCAAGGAGTCCGGCTGTTATCCTGCTGGTGATTCATAGGCATTCTGTGGACATCCAATTTTCATCTCTGGGGGAGTGGAGTAGCTGCAGGGAATTACCTGATACTGTTGAGCCCTGTTCCCCAAGCCTTGACACTTGATGATGATCATCGAAAGAGTCAGTGTTTACAATGGGACTGTGCTCTTGGGGAATCCGTTTTTCTGCTGCCACTCCTTTCCTCCAGGTATGAAAACGATGTGGAGAAAGATCAGTACGTAACAGAGAGCAGGAAGGGTATAAAGCAGTTGTGTATTTGTATATACCCATGCTGAATGAGAAGGAGAGAGGAAGAATATGGCTTCTGTGAATTCTTCTCTTCCTGTGATATCTTCTCATCTTCTACAAAATTATCACCATCCTAAATCCAAATCCACAGATGTGTGATGAGACTGCGATCTGTTCATTATTCACCTCAATGGAATGCACCGGTGTCAATGTTTATGACAGACATAATTTTCGAAAATCTCCAGAGGGAGTAAAGTTGATATGTATAGATTGATTCCAGAGTCCCCAATTTCCCCAGACTGGCACCCATAGCACGGGGGTGGGCATTCTGTAATCTTTCCATTCTTCACCCAGGCATTACTGGTAATGAGTTGTCTGGCACCATTCACTGAACCAAGAAACCTGAAAGGAGATGTGATTGGCAGGCAGTTGCCCATCCGTGCTCGAACCACACCTGAGCCTGCTTACCTTCGCAGCTGAACTGTGAGCCATGTGCACTTAACCCATTAATGAACTTGAGGCCAATGGCCACCACCAGCATCCCCAAGAGCCGAGGGCTGGGGAGGGCTGTGCTTTCTAGCCAGATAGTGGCAAGGGGCCCTTCCCAACCTGCTGACCGGCTCCCGACCACAGGCCCCAGCTGGCGGCCCACCCTGTGCCAACCTCACCCTCGGTCATCCTCTCACGAGTACCTTGCCACCTCGGGCATGTTCATGATGCTGCCCCTTGCCACCCTGCCTGACACCCAAAACTCTGGGGTCCCTTCCAGCACTCTGACACCACCCATGCCAGGCTGAAACATGCCACACAACCAACCCCTCACACACCACAAACCCACCACTGCCTGTGGGCAGCTTCCCCCCACCACCACTCCCAAACCACCAGCCCCCACGACCACTGGGTCTCTCAGCCGCTTGGTCCCCCAGGCTGGGTGCAGCAGTGTTCAGGGCCAGGCTCCAGTCTATGATCTGGGAAATGACTCCTCAAGAAACTGACCCCTGAAACTGGAAAGGTCACACCAAGCAGGACACCAGAAAGCCCTTCGCACAACACCCCTGACTTTGGCAGGGCACTTCTGGTCCTCTCAGGAGTACAGGATTACTCGCAGTTCTTCTGTACTCAGCTCTGACATGAAAGCCCAGCCTGTGCCCCAGGGGTTGGCAAGTCAGTTGCACTCTGGCTGTTGGGTGTCTGGCAGGATGTCCGCTGGCATTGTACCCTGGCAGCAGAGATCGATGCCTTCGTTCTCGCCACGCCGATTGGTCTCCACCTGCCAGAAGCCCCCGCCCATTGGAGCAGAGGGGCAGCAGACCCTCCCTGTTGTTCCCTGACCCACAGTTGCTGCCAGTGCACTGGCAGTGACTGCGGCTGCTGCAGGGGCTAGGCAGCGGGTGGTGCCTCCTGTTTAGCAACCCCTCCCACGACCCTGCTCCCTGGCTGACTGCCACAGACATTTGTGATGGAGGGGCTGTGGCCTGTGCCTTATTTCTTCTTTAATTTTTCAGTATTTCTTTTTTAATACCAGGAAACACCAGATAAATGCAAACGTTCTTAACATTTGATGATTCTTTTCCTTATATATACAATCAGTAATTCAAAATGCCATCACCCATTTGCATTTACATCATCACGATCATTTCTATGAACATTTTGCCTCTACTCAGGAAACGAACTAAAACAAAAACAGAAAAACATTTCTAGGTACCATACCCCTCCTGACCACTCACTTATAGGGATCACTGGCATTTCCAACTGAATTTATCTTGTCATTTATTCCCACTATGATTTGTTTTGATTCCCTATGTTCTTTTCATCTATTGAACAAGGAAGGTAAGAGAAACATCAGACTCAAGGTGTTCACAGTCACACAGTCACATTGTGAAATCTATATCACTATACAATAATCTTATAGAAATATGACTACTGGAAAACAGCTCTACATTTTCAGGCACTTTCCTCCAGACTCTGCAGTCAGTTCTGCCAGTCATCATCTTTTGTGGCTCCCAGGGGACTCCTCTCTCTCAGCCCACTCAGCAGGTGAACTCTCTTCCCCCCCTGACACGTAGGACCTGCCTCCAGGGGTGCATATCTCCCTGGAAACATGGGGTAGAAACTCACTGGGCCAGCTGGTACCCAGCATCAAGGGAATGAGCAAGACTGCTTGACCCAAAGAGGAAAAGAGAAATGAGACAAGAGAAGAATTCCGTGGCCAAGAGGTTTCAAGGAGTCCTGATGTTACCCTGCTGATAATTCATAGGCATTCAGTGGACATCCAACTTCCATTTCTGGGGGTGTGGAGTGGCTGCAGGGAATTACCTGAGACTGTTGAGCCCTGTTCCCTAAGCCTTGAAACTTGACGATGATCATTGAAAGATTCAGTGCTTACAATGAGACTGTGTTCTAAGGAAATCCATTTTTCTGCTCTGCTCCTTTCCTCCAGGGTGTGAAAATGCGGTAGAGAAAGAATCAATATGTAATAGAGAGCGGGAAGAGTATAAAGCAAGTCATGTATTTGCATATACCCATGGTGAGTGACAAGTAGGGAAGAAGGGTATGGCTTCTGTGAATTGTTTTCTTCCTGTGAGATCTCATCTTCTCCAAATTGATCATCGTCCTAAATCCAAATCCACACATGTGCAATGAGACTGCGAGCCATTGTTTATCCACCTCAATGAAATGCACCAGTGTCAATGTTTATGGCAGACATAATTTTCCAAAATCTCCAGATTGAGTGCAGTTGATACGTACAGATTGATCCCAGAGTCCCCAATTTCCCCAGACTGGCAACCATAGCACAGAGATGGGAAGTCTGCAATCATTCCATTAATCACCCAGGCAGTACTGGTAATGAGTTGTCCAGCACCATCCACTGAAACCTGAAAGGAGATGCGATCGGTAGACAGTCTCCCATCTGAGCCTGAACCATACCTGAGCCTGCTTATCTTCACAGTTCAACCATGAGCATGCACACTGAACCCATTTAGGAACTTGAGGCCAATGTCCACCACTGGCATCCCCAAGAGCCGAGTGCTGGGAAGGGCTGCACTGTCTAGCTGGATAGTGGCAAGGGGTCCTCCCCATCCTGCTGTCCAGCTCCCGACCTCAGGCCCCTGCTGGCCACCAACCCTGTGCCAGTGTCATCCTTGGTCATCCTGCTTCCCACACCCCACCACCTCGGGTGCACTTATGATGCTTCCCCTTGCCACCCTGCCTGCCACCCCACACTCTGGGGTCCGTTCCAGCACTCTGACACTGCCCCCTGCCATGCCAACCCTACTGTGCAACCCACCCCTCACACCCCATGGACACACCACTGCCTGGGGACAGCTTCTCCCCACCATCACTCCCAAACTGCCAGTGACCCCAGCTGCTCGGCTGCTCGGCTGCTCAGCCACTTGGCCCCTGGGGCTGGCCGCAGCAGCATTCGGGGCTAGGTTCCAGCCTGTGATCTGGGAAACAGCTTCACAGGAAACTGACTCCTGAAACTGGAACTTTTGCACCAGGCAGGACACCAGGCAGCCCTTCGCACAACACCCCTGACTTTTCTGGGGTGCCTGCAATCCTCTCAGGAGTCAGGGAGACCTCGTGGTTCTTCTGCCCTCAGCTCTGACAGGAAAGTCCAGTCAGCGCCCCAGGGGTTGGTGAGTCGTTTGCACTCTGGCTGTTGGTTGTCCCTCAGGATGTCCGCTGGCATCGTTTCCTGGCGGTGAAGATCGATGCCTTCATGCTCGCTATGCCGATTGGTCTCTGCCTGCCAGAAGCCTCCACGCATTGGATCGCTGGAGCAGCATAAACTCCCTGGTGTTTTCTGATCTGCAGTTGCTGCCAGGCCCCTGGTGGTGGTGGCAGTGGTAGTGGCTGCAGCAGGGGCTGTGCTGAGGGTGGGGCCTCCTTCTTAGCAACCCCTCCCACAGCCCCATCCCCCAGCTGACTGCCATAGACCTTTGTGATGCAGGGGCTTTTCCCATGTGTTTTTATTTCTTCTTTAATTTTTCAGTATTAGTTTTTTAATACCAGGAAACAGCAGATAAATGCAAACATTAAGTTTTGATGACTCTTTTCTCTATATATACAATCAGTAATTCACAATGCCATCACATATTTGCATACTCTTCATCATGATGCCAGAGTGTATCCTATCACTCATCAACCCTTTATCTTGCCGGTCGGCACCTGCGGGTCAGCTGCAACATGTCGCCACCACCATCCACAGTGGGCACTGTCTGTGGGACCACAGTGAGGTGCGGGGTGTGGTGATCGAACACCGATATTAAGGTGGTTGCTTTCTATGCTCTCCGGTTTCCAGGCCCCCAATTATGTTGTCATCCCGTGACGGATACTCCCCTGGCATGACCATATTCTTAGTTTGGCCTTCACATAATGGTGGCCACATATTGCCCAGAGAGTGATATTCGGCTGGGCACCCCTCGATTCTAATGGGACTTTCAAGGGACTCAGCAGGCAATGAGGAGTGCCGTATGCATAGGGCACATCTTAGAAAGGCCAAGAGCCACTGTTTAGGAGACCCCAACAAATATCTATGCATACGGACCTCCAGGCATACAGACACACACCCTCACTGCCCCGTGTCCCCAAGGCCCAAGGTCGGTTCTCTGTGACATTGGATGCCAATTTTCATCTTCCTATCCTACACACCTCTGGAGTGGAACTCTATGTCACCTCACCAACATGGTCATCTCACCATGAAGACTGCCAACCTACCCAATTCATGAAGGCCCATGGCCCATGGTCCATCCTGGGTCCGTGAGGGTTCATGTGGACTAGAGGGAAGCTCACCATGACGTGGCTGCCTTAGGTCTCTGGGGAGCTGAGCTCAGGTCATTGGACCCCATAGGAGGAGAATGCAAGGCCTGCGTGTGGAGAGGCAAGAGGTGAGGAACAGCAAGGGCAGGGACATGGACCCACTGGTTGGAACCGAAGAAGCTGTGGTATGCAGCAGGAAAACACATGCATGGCCTCACTGTCACATTGGATGGTGCTGCAGTGCCTGGAACACTGACTGGCCTTGGATGCCCCTCCTACAACCCATAGCCTTGCCCCACCATCTTGGGGCTCTATTCGACACTGGTCTCCCCCTGCCATGTCCACAAGACCACCAGGAACCCTCCAGGGTGAAGTGACCTGATCTGTGCCCGCAATAACATCACCAGCTACGGTTGGGGCCAGGAGCTGGGCCAGAGAGCCACTCACACTGAAGGAGTGTTTGTCGGGGCCCCCCTTCTTCACCTGGGGCACATGCATGCACTTGCAAACCCCCAACACTGGACTCTGACCCAGCCCGTTGGGACCATCCCTTGATTCGAAGAGTGGAGTTATGGGCCATAATATGTGATGAGCAGCACTCGGCCCCACCTCAGGGCAATCAGACGCCTCCTGCAAAAAGAGGAGGGCTCTGCCTATGCACACATGTGATGGGTAGCTGCATTTGGTGGCTTACACATGCGGAGGAAGGGCGGTACAAGGTACCCTTTACATGGCACAAGTAAAGGGCACCTTGAGGGTCCGGTACCCCAAGGCACCCTCGTGGATTGCTAGAGAAGGCCTTTCTCACTGAGGGCGGGGCCGCCCACCCCCACCAATCAACTCCAACTGTGCTCCACAAGGTGCGCAGACACACCCACCAGGCAGGGGGTTAAGGGGGAGTCTGCAGTATAGGCAAGGCAGGAAACGCTCACATCCCGAGCACTCATGGCCAGGGACCAGGAACCTGCTGCCCGCCTACCAGTGCCCAAAAGTCCCTCCTGTCCACCTCTTGGTCGGCCTCCTATGCCTGCCTGTCAGCCTTTCCCCTGCACTGCAAAAAGCTTGAGGAAAACACTCTCCTGCAGGCGAGAGAGCACAGATTCTGGTAGCACCCAGGGCCCTGGGGAGAGGCACACATCTTGGTGCTCAACACAACACCTCATGGGCTTGAAGGATCACCAGAGGATGCCCCGAGGGCGTGGCCTCCACACACCCATGGGTACCACACAAACCCCGGTTGCCTTCGCGTAGTCATGGGAAACACCCAAAGCTAAGGTTCCTGGTGAGACCAATGGGCACAGATAGCCAGGAGGGGCGCTGGCAGCCCACTCTCTTCCAAGCTTTGGTGAGAAGTGGGAGGAGGGCCCATGCAGGGGATGGCCAAAGCTGGCCCCAGCGCTCTGACCAGAGTGCACACATGGGGTATCCTCCCTCCACAAAGGACTGCTCCTCACTTACCACCTCGACTCCCCCAACCCTCTGGCATGTACCAGAGCACTCACAGTGGCAGCCAGAGGGGGACTTTGGGAGCGGGAAACAATGCTGCCACTCAGCCACGGGCACCTGACAGACAACCTGGAGCACTCCATGGGCACCACAAGGAGCCGGTGAGGCGCAAGCATGCACTGTGGCGGTGGAACGGCCCCTCCCCACTGTGGGGAGGAGCCCAGCACAAAACAGAGCCAGGAGTAGCAAAGCAAGGGATGACCCTTCACATCAGAAGATCCCAACTGTGACCGGTGCTGCAAAGAGGTGGACACAGAAGCAGGGGTGGTCTGGATTCACACCTCTGCCTCCCTTGTAACAACAAGCAGTCAGAGAAGAGACAAAAGACCCACAGAGAGAGAGGGAGGAGAGTGGGTCCCATTCACCATGAACACCATTCCCTCACCTGGAGTGGCTTAGGCCTGGAAGAGCACGATGCCACTGCATCGATCATGTGACAACCAGGTGCCTGGCAGGCCCTGGTGAGGTCAGCAATCAGAGGGGCCTGCTTCAGCCTCAAGGGATGTGCCACAGCACAAGTAAAGGGCAGCCAACAGCTCCAGGATAAATTCCTCACATGCGACAGGAGCTCTCAGGAGCAGGGGTCTATGTTGTCACAGCTGCACTGAGTGCCTGTGTTGGTGAGCACACAGGATTAACTTCTCCCAATGCTAGCTCCCAAATCCCACCACCCTTGGGTGCCAGAGACAGGAAGTCGCGTGAGTGCCATTGGAGAACTCAGACAGCACACAAGAGCTGGCTCATGGGACCCAGGCCATCAGCTCAAAAGCAGGAATGGATCAGGTGATAGGCCATCAGGGTCCAACTCCACGTGACATCCAGTCTCAACTGTGCTCCTCCCATCTGCAGGTACTATGAGGGAGAACGTGTCAGCATTAATCTCCTCATGCAAAATGTCCATTTTTGGGTGACAAATGGACAGTGACCAGAAACAGGGGAGTGGCCTCCTGGCCACACTGACCTCAGAACCACCACACCACCCACCAGCCCAAATGGCATTCCCATAGCCATGTCACCCAGAGCTCCCTGCCCTGGGGCCATGTTGTCAACAAAGATATCACAGGTGAAGGGTGTGCCAGATTGAGGGAAAGGTAAGGGTGGTGGCGGTGATCCAGGCAGGCCCTCTACAACTATGTGCATGGGCAGGAATATGGCTCCCATCTCTGGTGTAGGGAGGCTTGAAAATCTTAACGTGATGTTCCCAAAATATCCCACAGGGGGGACGCCCCACTGTGCTCTCAGGCAGCATGGGGAGGGATCCAGTTCCACCAGACAGCCAACCCCATCTCACTCCACACGGAGGATGCATGGCTGGGAACGGAAAGGACTGAATCAAGGTGGGGCTGGCACTGGGTCAGTCAGCCTCCACAGTGACCTCTGGGCATCCCGGGCTGGTCCGTTCCACTGGAATAGGATGGGATATTTCTCAGGAGGCCCTCCCAATGGCCCAGACTTGTGCGATACCAAAGCTGGCACTGATGCATCCATGTTGGGCTTCGCCCAGGCAGTAGGGGCAGGTCCCCACCTCTGGAAATGAACTAGAGACAGTTCTCAGGAGGCTCTCTCTCTTCATTCCCAAAGCCGGGAATGAAGCATCCTTGCCAGGCTGCAGGGGCCTGTCCACACCTCCAGAGTGGGACTTGGGACTGCTTTGGTGGAGGTCCTCCGCCAACAGGGACACAGGCGGGATGCCGAGCAAACATAACATGATCTCTCCATGTCACCCATGATGGCCTGCATTGGTGCCTGTGGTTGGAGGCATGGACTGGTTGCAGTGGTGGGGGTGAAAACTGGTGTTTGCTGGCCAACCCGCCCAGGCACCCACGACAAGCCACCAGGCAGAGCTGTGACAGTCACCTGTCTGTAAGTTCACAGGATCAACCTCCAGGTCATGAATTCACTGCCATTGTCTAGTCGTTGCCTGGAAAAAGCTGCCAAATGCTGCCAGTGTCCTGGAACAGTGTTATCATCACAGTGGTTGGATCACCTCCCATGCCTGTTTCACAAGAGTGTCAGAGAAAATTATATAAAAGTGGCTACCAGGTGGCACCTGACAACCAGCAAGGGTGAAACAGGATAGATGTGAGTCTCAGGCTGCCAAGGTCACACCACCATACACTCAGGCCCCATGCTTTGTCCCTCATCCACTTCCAAGCACAAGTCACTTGGGCCAGGTGGGACAGAACTCAGTCAGCTGGCACCAAGGCTTCTCGCCGGCCACCCACAACCCACCACCACCGCCATCCCAGGAAATAGCCTCATCGGTGTGATCCATACCTGATCCCTGAAGTGGGCTTGGGACATTTTTTTCTGGGACTGGTGTTGGGGTTGGGAGTGGGGGTGGCCTTGGGGTCCCATGGCTCGAGTTCAGGGCCTGGACTCCATCATAGAAAATATTTCCTGAACATTGGGCAAAGCTGCAAAGACACCCAAATGGACCCAGAAACCTTCGGCCAGGGCAAGAAAGCCAACAGGGAATCCCGATGTGGGACTCATGAGACACAGGTATCAGCATCAAGGAGACACCAATCCCTGGCACCAGGCAGGGGAGTCCCTCATTCTTCCATTTTATATGTCTGGAAAGATGCAATCAGAGTGCACAGACAGAGCAGCCTGCTGGCTCATTGTACCAAGGGTCAGAGTGATGAGCTGGTGGACCAGACTGAGACCACATGGGCAGGGGTGTTCACTGGATTTCCAGATCATCCATGGGATTGGTGACAGGTTAAGAGGAGGGGGAGGGTGTGCAGTCGATGCAGAGGGGGCAAGAGTTATCTCCTATTTCTCCAAGTGGAGAAAGTGAAACTAAAACCAAGTGGGTCTGATAAGAAAGAGTGAGGCGCCAGGTCTAAAGCCAGCAAACTGATGAGATCAGTCAGTCGCTGCAATGACAGAAGGCAAACAACTCGGTAGCCCCCAGGAAGGTGAAACCCGTGTCAAGTAAAGCAGAGAGCTGGCCCTTCAGTGTCAGGTAGAGTGGAGTGACACCTGCAACACAGCCGGGAGATCACCCATGTCCATCCATGTTCGTGGGTACAAGAGGACCGATAAGCTTATGTCAGTAAAGCCCGTCCGGCTCGCCTCCTGTGAATATGACTGGCACGGCCCATGAAACGTTCATAGAGGTGAAGGTGCTGCAGCAAGAGGGGTCAGAAAAGGAAGACCGCCAGGCTGTGGGGGTGGTGTGATGGGGGGATTGTGGGTGAAGGCGGCAGGAGGCACGCAGGGGGTGCCCCAGCAAGGGAGGCCACTAGGCAGACAAGAAGAGCGCCCATCAGGTCGGCCTGGTGTGATGTGGCATGGCCATCCTGCCAGGGGCATGGGGGACTCCTCAATCGCTCCTGCTGGATGAAAGGAGACAGAGCTGAGAAGAATGCCAAGAGGAATAAGCACGGTTTTCTCCAGACTGATGCTTATCACGTCCCACCAGGAACCCTGAGCCAAAGAAACCTGAGGCAGCACCAGAAACATCTGATAAGAGACTGATCATCTCTGCTCCCCTCTTAAGATGTAAGAAACACACACAAACATGCTCAGATCAAAATGCAAGATAATAAAAATGAGGTTTTGTGTTCTGACCTCTCAAGACCAAGGCTAGACTTGATTTGTTGTCATTGGTACATAGCATGTTTAAGCCTGTGTACTACTTTATGGCAGGGGCCATGAGCAGGCCTCCTTGTATTCTCATGACTTTACAGGGGTCTGACTCCCTGGTAGTCACTGAAGAGAACATTTTCAGGAGTATTGACCAGGTAGCTAGAAATGAATGCACAGGGCTTACTTTCTCTTTTGGGTATTTTGTCCCTGATTCATGGAATTCTTTATTTTAATCCTGATCCATGGAATATCACATGCTGAGATGAATCTCTTTTGAATCAGACACATGAATAAAATGCAAAACAATAAACTTTAAAATATTGCCTTTTGTTGCCTTTAGTATCAATGATTGCAGACTTCTTAAAGTAGATCAACACTGAACTCAAAGGTTTTCCAGCAAAATTTATTTCCAAGAGATAAGAATCTGATTGGGGTCGCTTCAGATCACATTTTAATTCACTAGATGTTGCCAGTACTAAGATTTCTTTTGTCTTACCCCATGAAATTGAGTTAGGCAACAGGAACCCCATATCTGGGCTGTGGTCCCTCCAGTGGTCAATTGAGAGTTTCACAGATGACATAACCTTAAGTGTCTTTGTCTATCCATGAGTGTCATAGTCACTTCCCTGGACTAACAAATAGGTCTTCCCTTGGGTAAATCAGAGGAGTCAGCCAAGTTATCCTCATGGGCCAGTTTCTGATGAGTTGATCAGTTCTGGTTCTCTTCATTGGAATAAAATAGTCTTTCACCTAAGAGATTTATTCCACAAAGGCACATAAAGTGCTTCATATGTGCCATTTAAATTTTCTCATTATGTGTAAAAATTAATAGAAGAGAGTTATAAGGAGAATTTCAATATTGCAGAGAAATTACCCATGAACCCAGAGTTCTGCTTTTTCTTTATCTCTCAACAGAATACTTGATTCTCTACTATGATTGTGTTTGCAAATTCATGGAAGTATATGCAAGGTAGGACAGAATATTTGAATCATGTGCTAAGACTACTGGGAGGGAAGAAAAGCAGAACTTCCCATAGGTAGTTAGCAATGCCATATATTTATTCCTCATGTCAGAAAGCTGGAACTAAAAGTACAAGAGCAGCAAAAAATTAAGTGGCAGATCTTATCTGCAGAGCACAAGGCAAATTTGGCTGCAGAAGATGTACAAAAATACGAGTTCAGCTATTGAGCACCAGGGGCTCATAGAACACCTGTTGGGTTTTTGTTAATCTTCTGTGCATATTTACACATCATTTTCACAATAACATAAGTAAATGATGGGAGTACATATATATTGAGAATTTTTATGATATAAAATAAGTTTAAAAAATGTTTAATAACTAAACCATTCTGATCTCCAGTGATGTTCAAACATCAAAAAGTTTGTTCTTAATAATATTTCTTTATTATGGTGTAAATTGTCAAAAATTCTTGAGAAAGTATTTTGGTGTTTTATGAATCATGAGCCCATAAAAAATATAGTGCATTTTCATAGGCCCAATTGATATCACGTTAAGAAGTATGTTAAGGAAATAATGAAAAGAAGAAAAAAGATTTAATGGAAGACAACAGCAGAACATCTCAGAGACAGAGTCAGAGCAATTAAAAACATTATAGCATATCAAATCATAATGTGCACATTAAATGTTAAGTAAGAAAGTTAGGTCAAAATACATTTGATCCTACTGTACTCTTGTAATCATGTGAAATTTATGGGTAAAGTCTCAGTGTTTGATTATTAAGGTAATGGGAAATGTGTATATTATTTATATTTGTATTGAGTATTGTACATTATCTGAGGAAAGCAATTGTGATTCATAGGCAAAGAATGGAAAAAATGGAAGAAAAACTGCTGCAGGCAGAGTACTGGTTCAGACTTCAGGTAGCCTCCCCAAGCCTGTAAGTAGCAGAATTACTCAGCACCTAATGCAGATGACTACAATGAGGCTCAGTATCCCTAAACATATGTTTCTTGATGTTTTGTCTTTTTAGAATATTCTTCATAAGAAGGCTCATGACAACTGGGTAAGTATTTCCTTGCTTTCCTTCCTCCTACCAGGACTAAACATATTTCCTCCCATAGCTCAGAGGATGCACTTTAGAGACAGAGCTGTTTGAGCAAACCAGGGAAACTTGTGACTTGCAACAGAGGTAAATGCTTACAGAGGCAATTTATTTAGTACATTTTCAAGTTTTAAGTCTAAGCTATTTAGTATCTATGGAAGGGGATGCTTTCTGTAGCTTATTTTTCAATCTTTCCTTATATTCAAGATTATTAGATGAAAGCCAAAAAACAGAGTTTCCAAAAGTGATGCAGAATGCAGAAAACAAATCTGGGAAGAACTGACATGCAGAACCCTCCACAGACAGCTAAGAAGCACCATGCCAAGAGAAAAACTTTATTTTCTGCATCAAAATCCACATAAACTAGGCTAGCATTGGGTTGCCTGGAAACCATCCCACTTACTGAAGAGAACAGGGGTTATCACAGGGTGAAAAGACACTCTACCACCCCACCCCATCCCAGCCAGCATGGTTCTTTGGGTTCTTCCCCTGGGAATGGTGTTTTGGCTTTTCCCACTAATGATGAACATTCTCACTTATGAATACCTCCCCCAGGTTCAGTTCTTAACTTAAGAGATGCTTCTAGAAGGGAATAAGTTCAGTTCCCACCTCTGGCATTACAGGATACATATTGCAGGATTGTTTTGAGTAAAATACATTGACAACAGTTTAGAATATGTCCTGTATGCATTGCCTAGAGAAAATGTTTTCATTCTGTGTCTTTGTGGATAAACTATTTACTTCAAAACTGCTTTGAGACAACAAACAAGCATTTAATGTTGTTTTTATGTCCTGATGTCAGCTGTTAATGGAATATTTAAAAATTCAACCTATCACATACTGAACTGGTAATTGGAATATCAGAGGTATGCGACAGTGGGAAATTTTTTTCTTGTAGTTTTCTGTACTTTTCAAGTTCCTTGTGAAGTTCTATTCAAATGAGAAAACAAAGGAAAAATGGTGTCATATTTTAAAGTCTTTCCTTGTGAGAAGCAGTGTGGGGGAATTCCTGCAGGAATTGCAAAGGTCACCACCTTTTATATAGATCATACCTCTACTGAGGAAAAAGAGAGAGGTCTCAATGTCTGTGAACTTGCTTTCTGCTATGACTTCAGGGCTCACCTCATTCTCGGTGAACAAGGAAAAGCCAAGGAGGAGGCTGTTGGTGTTAAAAGGATACAAGGCAGGAGAACTATGGTACAGAGCTCATTTCCCATGAGCTTTTCCCACCCAAATAGGTGCCATAACCTTAGCTGTTATGATAGAGCTATGGCATTTGGCTGTTTCTCATCACTACATCTGCCTAATTGCTTGAACAGAGACATTTACCTATTTGAAGCCATTAGTTAAAATGAACTGTTTCAGATTTTTCCTTCCCAAGTTTTAATCTTAGTAATGTAATTTAATCAATCCACTTCAGGGTTCACAAGCACACACAGAATGCTGTTTTAAAATTAGCCACACAGCCTCAAGTCTCCCATCACCATTTGAGTGCACAAAACCATGAAAGCATCAAATAGATTGAGGAGCCTGGCTGCAAGAAATATTTCTCCTGGGGGGTTCTGCTCTGTGGATACAGTCCATGTCCTCAATATACCTGTGGTTTGTCTCTAGGTGCTGACCACTGGACTCCAGGGAGTGCTATTTTCTTCTATTCTGATGTCCCATTTCCCTTCAGTAAAGTCATGCAAGACTGTTCTCTTCAATTTAATTTGCACAAAAGCTCTTCAATTTATCATTCAGCTTCAGTTTGGGGAGGGACTTGCCAATGATATCCCAGAATCTCCCTGCATTTCTTGCTTCTGGTTCTTAGCTGCACATGTGCTCCTACTTCCCTTACACCTAGGGGAATGGAAATGTGTCCCACACTCCTGGGCTTACACAGCCATCTAAAGAGTTATTTTAACCAGATTATAATCTCTGAGTTCACCAACCCATGGCTTCTAGCACCCACTAGTCAATTCCCATGGAAATTCCTATCCATCTTCAAAAGTCTGCACATTATTACTATTGGTAATAACATCAACTCTCATTTGGAGAGCTTTTTAGCAACTGTGAAAATTATCTGCCTGCTTTTAACAAACTACTTCCTTTAATTTTCCCAACAAATCTAGTAGCAATTATAGGCAGGTGAGGTTTCCTGCCCATCAGGGGACTCATGCCTTTCTCTTAAGTGTCTTCCTGGCATTGTTCTTAGTCAACCTCAAGGACTTGGGATTTGGGGCAGAGGATGGTGTTGCAATGGAAGACTTATTGCCAGTCATGCTAGAGACCTGGGTTTGATTCTGGTGCCTGCCATGCAAAAAATAAAAAGGCTCACTTTCAAGAGAACAATAGCTTGAGATCTGTTGGGCAATAACCACATCTGCACACATGTGGGATCAATCAGATCCAAAGTACTCTAAGACTCATAACAGTGGGGAGAACCAGGACAATTTGACTGGGCCATGGTTCCAGAAGGGAAGATGTGCTGGTTTGGGGCTGTTTGTATCCCAGGAAAACATTTGCCCTAAATGGCATTCCTGGCTTGTGGATGTGAATCCATTTTTAAGTAGGATATTTTGATGAGGTTATTTCAATAAATCAGTCTTAATCTTATTACTGGAGTCTTTTATATGCAGAATTAAATACAGATAGAGATAAAGTCTAGGAAACCAAATGTTTGAATTCACCAGAATCTGTAAGGGAGTGAAGAGGCCAGGAGAGGCTGCCATATACATTGCAATGTGAAAAGATATCCACGGAATTCAGGTCTCCAGCAGCCTGCCCTAGAACACCAGTCTAGGGGAAGAAATCAAAATCCAAACCTTGATTTGGATTTTAAGCTAGCCTCAAAACCATGAAAAATTAAATTCCCATTTTGATGTTACCCATTTTATAGCAGTTACTTGCAAAGCCTAGGAAAATAAGAGTGGTCTATTGAACAAATACTCATTATTGCCCAGAGTAGGATTTTTTTCATGGAGTTGCTTCCTGATTTGGGGAAGCTCAAAAGTTTTAGACATATATGTAACACATAAAAATATTTGCCTGAGGCCCATACACCCTAGAGTTGCCTTACCTTGTATCTCTGCCTCCAGTCACATGGTGATGTCTTCTCCTTCTTCTAATCTTCTGGTCTCCACTTACTTTCAGCTGCTTCCTGTAGTTTTTCTAATTTTTACCTTCTGAATTCTACTCTTTATAAGTCATCTAATTATACGGATTATGGCCCACCCTTAATTTTTCCACACCTTAACTAAAAATAACATCTTCAAGAGATCCTATTTACAATATATTCACCCTCCAGTGACCTAGATAAATATTTGTTTTCTTTGAGCCATAATCTAATCTAGCATATCCATATTTTTCATGAAAATTTTCAATTATAAACATCTATCTAATGAGAAAATAAACATTTCCTTATCAACACTAAGGGAAATACCTTTTAAAGTTTCCCTTTAAGAATTAGGTGTATTAATTAGTATTGTTTTACATAACAAAACCCACTGTAGTGAATTTACACATAAAGGTGTATGTGTTAGAATTTAAAGGGCAACTCAACACACTCAAGGATAGGAATGAAACACAGGGTTTGTGAGAGTAACAGATTTGGAACTAGACCACTACTGGTACACATACAGTTTTTGCTTCTGTGTCATTCTGTGTCTCTCTGTGCATCTCTCTATTCCCTCTTTCTCTGTCACTTTTCTGTCTGTTTTTTGTCTCTCTCTGAATCACCTCCATCTCTGATTTTCTATCTATTGTGGCCAGTTACTGCTGTTTCCTATACTTTTCTCTGTAACTTTATCCATCATGCTCACTCATCCCATGTGCTTCTGCCCCAACACAAGTGCTTATTATATCATCTCCTCTCTCTGTACCTCCTTCACTGCATTTCCCCCTGTGGTAGTTAGATTCAGTTGTCAACTTGGCCAGGTGAAAGCACCTAGTTCTGTTGCTGTGGACATGAGCCAATGGTAGGTGCATCTCATCTGTTGCTAATTACATCTGCAGTCGGCTAGGAGGCGTGTCTACTGCAATGAGTGACGTTTAACTTAATTGGCTTGTGCTTAAATGAGAGAACGCAATGTAGCACAGTCTAGCAGCTTGGCATCCCTCATCTCAGCACTTGCGGCTCAGCCCGGGCCCTTGGAGATGGAGAAAGAAATCACCCCGGGGAAAGTTGTTGGAACCCAGGGGCCTGGAGAGAAGACCAGCAGAGACCATCCTGTGCCTTCCACGTAAGAAAGAACCTCAGTGGAAAGTTAGCTGCCTTTCCTCTGAAGAACCAACAAAATAAATCCCCTTTTATAAAAAGCCAATCCGTCTCTGGTGTGTTGCATTCCAGCTAGCCAACTAGAACACCTCCCATGCCTTGCTGTCCCTAAAGTGTTGACTGGCTTCAACTAATATTCCAGACAATAATAGCAGGAAGTCATGATTACAGACAACTCCAGAATTTAAGGTGTGAAAGAAGGAGCTCCATAAGAAGAAAACTTTGCTTTTAAGATTGGTGCATGCTCTCATAAGATAGTTTGCCCCATTCTTATTAGCATTTCATCTTGCTTCACAGATGGAAAAGGAGTTGCCTTATTTTAATAATCATGGTCAGTTCCCAGGGCTCATCAGAGAGAAGTTAGGAGCAACAGTTGCATGAGAAAACCACATTTGAGGTTTCCTAGAATTCTTGGAATTCTACACCACCTCAAATAAAACAGTTAGGAAATAAAATTAATTATGCCCATAATCTTGACCTTCTATTTACACTCCTTGGAAATTATTCTGAGCTTAAAATACTTAGATGGATATATAAAAGAAATAAAAAAATTTATGCATAAAATATTGCTATTAACAATAATTAAAAGGAATATTTAAAAAGTAGAAATATACCAGAGACCTGAGTTCCATTCCTGGTACCTGCCCTTGCTAAAGAAAAAAAAAGGAGGAAATAACCTAATGATCAACAGTACTATAACAGATAAACTATTATATAGCTATTTAATAGCTATATAATTTAACTATCTTAGTGAACTAATATAAAGTATTGTATAGCTATTTAAATTCGGAAGACCCTAAATGAGAGAAGTGTGTTTGCAATTAAGTATCAGAGAAAATGCTCCTAAGATTTCACACCTGGAATTGCATATCTGGGATTACACAAGTATATATCTTAAAATGATGTACAAAAAAATTAAAATTTATTAAGATAATGTGATTGGCATGTTAATGTCTTCTTCTAAATTATAATAAAACCAAAAGGAAATTTAAATTTTCATATACATTTTACCCATGATTTATGTAAAGCTATTAACCCTACTACTAAACAAATCATTTAAAGATAGTTTTTCCAATTGTGCAAGAGGGAAGACAAAATGTGATAAGATTTCAGAATGGTGACAGACCTCTTCTAGGTTGGATGATTTGTATTGACATCTCAGAGTTGATTGAATTGCTGAATAAGAAATGGTAAGAAATCTTTGGTGGTCAAGGGAAAGAGAACAGCCCAGGGTTTAGGAGCACAGAATCTAGACCCAAAGTACCTAGATTTACATCTGTACCTGTCTGACCTTTAGGGCAAGTTAATTAAACTGTTTTTTACTCAGTATCCTCAATTGTAAAGCTGGTACAATAACAGAACCTATGTTAAAGGGTTCTTGTGATGACTACATTAGATAACAAATGGAAAGTTCAGTTGTCATTCTTCTTACCATCATCACAGTAGTTAAAGCCAGGGGAGATGTAGAAGAAGAGCTTGTCTCAGTGTCCTGGGGCCATTGTAATGGAGTCAATCAAACTGAGGGTCCTTAAGCCATGGAGATTTACTCTCACACACTTCTGGATGCCAGGACTTTGAAATCAATGTTTTGACAGGATTAATTTCTTCTAGAGACTCCTGAAGGATTATCTAGCCTTTGCCTGTCTTCTAGCTTCTAGTGCCTGTTGGCAATCTTGGCCTTTCCTTGGCTTGTGGACAGATAAGGCTGTATTTCGCACAGCCTTATCCCTTCTGAGTAAGTTTCTCTGTGTGTCTTCTCTTATTCTAAGGGCCCATTTAATCCAGTGTCCATATTGGTTACAACTGAAATAAACTTATTTCCAAATAAGGTCACCTTCACGTGTAATGGGGGACAAATTGAGAACATCATTTGGGAGACAGAATTCAACCTATTACAGGGCATTTTAGTCAGTCACTGACAGGTCATGCAAACAGGAGAGTGGCAAACACTGAGTAACCCTAATTTCTAAGAGTGGAGAGTTCTGTACAGGGTTTTTAAATTCTTCTCACAGAGTCTAGATTTTATACTAAAGGAGACTTTGAGAGCTACAGGGAAGACATAGGGACAAACAATTCATCCCATAGAGATGTGCTTGTATCAGTGGCAAAACCTCAGAAGATTTGCTGGTGGATAGCACTATCAGAAAATATTAAGTACAACATCAGGTGGACTTTATGCTTAGATTTCATGGCTGTGATGCAGAGAAAAGTTCAGTGAGTATATAAAAGAAATTCAGCTGAAATTTAATGAGTTCATTGACTCATTAGCAGACAGGATTTTGAATTGCACAAACATAACTTTTGTTGCATTTTATGGTTTTTGTTCATTGTTTTCAGGCCCACAAATCTGAAAGGGGAAGATAATGGTGAAAGAGGAGTTCTTGAGTCATAAAAACTGCCAATGCTGTGGACTGTTGACTTTTGACATTACACGTGATGCCTAGTGAAAGGAGGTGGCTGAAGGATGCACTGACTGAGAAGTAGATTGGTGAATGTTGCTTTATACATATGATCAAATATTATACAGCTACAAAAAGGAACATAGTAGTGAGGCATAGAACATTGTGAATGAACTTTGGGACATTTGGTGAACCAAAATAAGCCAGAAACAAAAGAACAATTATTGTATGGTCTCATTCAAAAATGCATATAACAAGGACCTAGATTGTAAGACCTTATAGCAGTCATGTTTAGTCCAGAGTGGTAATTATTATTTATGGATTTGAGTGATTGTTTTATATATATATTATCTGGTACTTAGAGATAAAAATTAAGCCAATCAAGTCATGATTAATGTAATTCAGAACAAAGGGAGTAAAGAAGATATTGTTGGTATTTTAGAACCCCATCTACTCTTTAAGACCAAAGAAAGAAGTTTGTATTTTTTCCAGAATGTAAATTTTCTGTAGTACATTATCTAACTCAACCTATACAGAAAGCTCATTTTAACAGTCCAAACACAGTGGGCCCTAAACAAGAATGAATACTTTTAATCCTGTATAGCTTAATGTAATGACCAGATACATCCCAAAGTTTATTAAGCAGATAACCAAAAAGTATTGGCCAAGTCCCTGGAGTGATGGGAGAAAAAATATGGAACTAATAAACTTTACTACAGGGAAACCCTTGATACTGTGTCAAATATTAGGGAACCCAAATCAAGAGGCCAAGCCCTTGATCTTGAGGCTTACTTTTGTGAAACTTATGTATGTAGCAGAGAAGCTACCTACAAGTGTACTTAAGCATTAATTCTGGAGGACGTCTTTTGTTGTTCAGATGTGGCCTCACTCTCTCTGAGCCCAAAAGTGCAAGTGAAATCATTGTCCTCCCCTGTATATGAGACATGACATCAAGGGGTGAATGTGTCCCTGGCAGGATGGGAAATGACTTGCAGGGATGAGTCTGGCCCTGGCACTGTAGGCTCATCAATACCATCCTGACCAAAAGGGGGAAAATAAATGTAACAAATAAGGTGTCAGTGGTTAAGTGAATTCAAATAGATTTGAGAGGCTACTCTGCAAGTCACTCTTATGCAAGCTTTAGTTAGCCATTGATACCTACCATAACTTGCCAACCCCTAAACAAAACCATTCCAGCTAATCCTAAAGTACACCTACGGCAATATATGAGATTCCAAAAATGTTTCACCCACTAGGGTAAATTTCTTTAAACCTACAACTTCAAGATGGGTCCCTGGAACAGATAAGTCCTGAAACCAAGAGGAGCCTTCCTGTCTAGAATTTCAACTAGTTCCATACCTCCATCCCATATTATTGACAGCCCCTTCCAACATAAAAAAAATTTAGAGTGGACATAGCCCAAATACCCCTAAAGATTAGGAGAAAAATCAAAGGGGATGGTAGAGCTATATAGAGAAGATATTGTTTAAAAATGAATATTATTGTTGAATCATTATATTGATATTTATTTTCATCTCTAGTATTTTACATCAGTTAGGAATAAAGACCTAAAATCATGGAATTATAACCCATACCAAACTCTGAAATCTGCTGTACAACTAATTGCTGAGATGTGCTTTGGAATTTATTGCTTTTTTGAATATATATTATCTTTCACATAAAAAGAAAAATAGTCAGTTTTGATGATAATAAAATATCCCTTCTAGCCTAGCATGTTCTGGAGTAGCTAGAAGGAACAATCTGAGATGATGGAACTGTAAGCCATTCTTCTGTAACTACTTGCGGAAGGGTGCTTTTAAAATCATTGCATTTTTCTTTCCTTGCTATGTATTTATGTTATAGTACACAATAAAAGGATTAAAAATTACCATGGCTGCTCTGTGTCCTAAATGACACCACTTTTTTGTGGCCTCTGAATATTTCAAGTAAGAGTGTCAGAAGTCCAGTTCTTTGGGAATATGCAACAGAGTACCAAAGGCTTGAGGGAATGGCTCACCATACAAGTAGGCAAAATCAGGGCTAATTAGGTGATGGAGGAAAGAGAACTCCAGGTCATCAGCTTCATGTTTATGAAGGTCATACAAGCTGCAGATTCATAGTCCCAAGCTGAGGATATTTGGTGCGATCACCCAGAGCTTAGAGAAGTATATTTTGGGGCTCATTTGTCCCAAATTAAGACTCCCTGAGGCCCTGAGGCCCTTATAACTTGTATGTCCAATACCAAAGTGTAGCTTCAATATATTCCAGCCATCAGAGACAAAGTGGGATCCTATACACTCTACTGTGAACCTTGAGTTTGGTCAGAGGTTGAGTGACCACAGCTCAGCCACTTGCAGAAACAGGATATACAGTGGCTTCTAGATCACTTGGAACCCATATCACTTAGCCCTGTACAAACTCCACTCGTTATAGTTGACAGAGGCTTACAATTCCCATGGAACAAGATGTCTTTTCTAAATATATCCATCATGCTAACTGGCTGCAGTAGTAGAGTGAAAGTGGTGTATAAGCAGATTCCAGATGTATGCTCGATTGGACTAATATTTACTACTTCCTTTGTGCCAAATTTTTCTTAGTTGTTCTATAGAGGAACTAAAATACGTTCTGTTTAAAAAGTGGCCTGATAAATTCAATGTTTTATACCTGGGATAAATAAAATACAAAGGATCTGGTGTTAATCTTCACCTGGATGGATCTCCCAGCCTAGAAGGGAGTAACCAGGAGTTGCAATTTAATGAATTTAATTGGGGAGTGTTTGACGGTTTACTGGGCTCCTCTATATGAATCAAAAGCAAGGGCACCTAAAGCCCCTGGGAAAAGAAGTTCCCAGTGCAAGCCTGGGAACATTGGAGGAGTCAATATTTGAGCACCGAAGAAGTTGGCACTGTTTATCCCAGCCTCAGCACCATTTACAGATATGGTTGGAAAATGCTTTGTTACCACAGATGATACTATAGATGACATACTATGTATACTTAGTAATATAATTAAGTAGAATGCCTTAACTAATAAAATTCATATTATACAAACTATAGCTATAAATTCAATAACAACTATAACCTATCAAATTTCGAATTGAGTCATTCTGTTAATCCTCAATCGAATAAAACAAAAAGAAAATAAAGTATATCCATTGACAGAAAATTATCTTGCTACTATTATGGATGTTCAAAGTAGACTCCATGGAACGAAGATCACATAGCAGGTGAAATACTTGTTTCCAGGTTATATAAACAGAGTAGGAAGCCTAGAGGTAGGTGTTGATAAACTCTTGTTACTAGTGGAGATAAGTGTTCAGAGAGGGAATTCTTTTAGCAAAGGTCTTTTGGAGAGGTTCCTCCTTACTTTTCAGAACAGAGAGAAGTATGGGATGGACTTGTTGTTTCTGCTGGAGCTTTGGTCTCTCCCTTTCCAATTGGGTGATTTCTGACTGGAGCAAGACTTTTTCAGTTTGGGATCTTTCCATGTGATTGTTAAGCCCAATGATCATTTCAGTTTCTTCTTTTAGTCTCATGTACATTTGTTTTCTTTATTCTTTTAGAGTTTGTATGTAATTCTTTAACTCCACTCCATCAATCAAGACACCTTTGGGTTATTCATCTATGGGTTGTCCATTTTCTGATGTCTTCACTATATACAGTTCAGTGTTCCCCAAATCCATATTATCTTCCTCAACAAAAGCAGCTGAATCACTCATCATTAACAGGTGCTCACCTGAAGCTTAACTTGATCCACTTTGTTGCTAACAACTGGCTCCATTGGCAGTTTAGTTTTCTGAGATTTTTTTTTCTTTAACAAATTTGCCCACTCTTTCCTTCCATATTTGAGATTCCTGTGAAAATAGTTTTCTGTTATTTTCAAGTCTGGAATTTTCCTCCAAAGCATCTGTTTTTCCTGTGTGAAGATGTTTTTGCTCTTTTGAGGGATTTTGATGTATGATTTGATTGGAGGTACTTGATGTTGGATTTGCCTTTTTGAGTCTTCATGAGAAGGAGTCTTGCTTGCCATGTCAGCCTTCATCTGAAATTCTTGTAACTATTTATATGTTTTTCTTTTCAACAACTTTCTATACATATTGATCTTAAGTCCTGGTAGAGAGCTGTTACTTTCCAGTTATTTATTCATGGTCTTCATGTTTACAATTTCTGATACTTCATTCTTGAGTTTAGTTTCTTTTATAGTTGATTGATGATCACCAACCACCCTTTCAAGGTGGTGAAACCTATCGAAAATTTGATGTGCTTCTTCTATAAGAACAGAAATGTGAGCCACAAGTGTCTTCTCTCTCCTTCTAGCATTAGAAAACAATTTTGAAATAAAATCTCCCAGCATGAATACACCAATCACCATCTCCCACAGCCTTCTTTGGGCATCTGGTCTTGGTTCAAATTCCTCTAGCAATGCTGCCAGCAGCTGACACAAGGTCATGAAGGACAAGACTGCACTGAGCATCATGGCTATGTACAGACTCTCTGAGGTTCCCAAGACCTCTGCTGAGTCACCTCTGGTGGGCATGAAACTGTCCCTACAACACCATATAGATTACTCAACTGCCTGGTAATCAAGCAGACCTCATGGAGGTGGAGCCGGGGAAGGAAAAAGTCCTTTCATTGTTCCACACACATGGACCCACAAAATCAGTGAACCCATCACATGACCCAGGGGAAATGGACCAGGCTCCATAGGCCAGATGGAATTATCTATGGCCTGGCCGCACTAGAACCCTCTTGGCTGCATGAGAAAATCAGAAGATAAATGACTTCCCATAACTTATAACCATTTGGGTGTCTGGTTGTGATGCTTCATCTGAAGGGATTTGCAGTACCCAATGATGACCCCAGACATTATTTCTCATAAATAAACGTTTCATTCCCTGGTCTTAGTGATGTAATCCTGACTCTGGTAGTCAGAAAGACTATGAATCACAGTGGGCTCTTTGTTTTGTGTCTGAATGACCTTCATATGCTATGCATAATAGAGAGGTTATGAGGGACCCTGCATAGGGTTTCAAATAACTTCCCTAATTTCACCTTTAAAAATCAGGAAGAAACATCAGAATTTTTAATGATTCAGATTTTAAGCATGTGCAGTCTAATAGTACTATCCATGGATTCTGTTGCATGTTTTTCTTTTCTAACTATTCACCCAAGAGCTGTGTTAACCATAGTGGTTGGTGGCTCTCCTCTGATACTACAGCAACTGTATTTTTCAACATTGTAGTTTGAAATCATTTTAAACCTACATGACAGTTGTAAAGATAATAGAAACCCTATTGAGAGAATGTATACACACATCCACATCCCAGATTCCCATATCCCAGATCCACCTAATTTATTATTTTGCCTTAAGTACCCTACCATTGTTTCTCATCTGTCTGTATGTCTATCTTCCTATGTTCCTATCCATCTATATTTTGAACACTTGAAAGGAGGCTGTGCACAGAATCCTTGAAAACAATACTTCTATGTATATTTCTTACAAACAATGATATTCACTTATGAATATCATAAGTTAAGGATAGTTATGAAGTTCAGGACACTTAATATTAATATAACCTCACACTCTAATTCTGATTTTTTCTTGTCTCCTAATGTTGTTTTGAACCTTTTCTCCCTCTATTCTTAGATCCCATATAGTATCATGTATTGTTGTTAATTATCATCTTTCTAATTTCTCTCTCATTTTTTTCTAATTGTGGAGATATATAGACAACATTTATCTTCCCTTACTAAACCTGCCTAAGATTACTATTCAGTTGGATTAATCACAGTCACAATGCTGCTGTATCTTTACTACCATTCATTACTAGAAATTTTCCTTCACCTCAAATAGAAACCCAACACTCTTTTTACATTAACTCCTATTGCCTCTGCCTCCCACACTCTGTAACCTGTAATCTACTTTCTGTTCCTAAATTTTGCATGATATTTGTTGTGTACTTTGTGGCTATCAAGCGGCTTACTTTTAATACCTTAAATCTATAAAAATCTTGTTTGCTTGGATTCTTACTAACACCTTCAACTTGACTTTTAATTATACAGGAGATTATGGGCCAGCATCTGGTCTGCTCCTGCCCCAGGTGTCTTACCTACAAGATAGCTTCAGAAATGCCTTGGGATTTGCTGCAGTTCCTACTTAGATAGGAGTGCTCTGTGATGACAGATTTTTAAATGTGATTTCACTGTGACATGCATTTTCCCTACAGTAAGCAGCAAATGAGCAAAGGGAATTTGTACTACAACCTGGATGTTTTTTTGATGCTATTCAGAGAGAGAATCTATTTGAAATGCTGAGAATAAGGGAAGATTTTGAGACATCAGTAGACAGTGGAGAACATCAGATCCATTATTTGGTAGATGGATTGTGAAGAGAAGGAAGAAGTTCTGATAAATGAATATTTTCCTCAAAGAACATCTATGCCACAGCATCACATTAATGGGCTCCAAGTACTGAAAGATGATTTATTTGTCCCTAAGGTAATGCCGTAGGGGAACTAGATGGTGTAGAATGGATGCCTGGCCCAAATTTCATTTAATTCCTTTCTGAATGCATTAAATGGTACTGGCAATAACAGGACAAAGATTTCATAACTAAAGAATTGGTTGGACAATACTTGGTCATTTCATGTGGTATGTGATAGTGGGTTCCTACTTAAATGCCAGTATCTTGTAGAGGAAAGAATTTTAATATTTGTCTTCCATTGAGCTGCTGTGATGTGTCACTCTTGTCTTTTTATGAGCAAAATACCTGTTCTCAGGCTCCCAAACACTCTCTTGAGAAATTGACACTAGTCCAAGACAACTAGTGAGTGACATTGGGGACATGGGTGTGACCAGGACAGGTCTACACAACTCCAGATTTGCTACTCCTAACCACTTTTTCCACTGGTCTATGATTGTTCTCTCTCTTCTCCCTGAGACACATTTCAAAGGTCTGGGAAAATACTGAATTTTAAATTCATTTCAAAAATATAACCTTGGTTTTTGAAACATAAGAATGACTTGGAAGACTTGTTTAACTACAGAGAGCTGGCCCTAACCCTCAGTATTCATTCCTAGCAAGTTCCCAAATGATGCTGATGCTACTGGTCCAGAGATTTTAAGCTGCCTCTTTGATGCATGATATGGCATCTAGTTTCTGAAAATATGGATCATATGTGCTGTGATAAATTTGTCTTAGAAATCCCACACACACTGCCCCTGAATCTATTTGTTCATGGCTAATTTTAACAGTGTCCCCATCTCCTAATCTTATCCTGTGCATTAATGAGTATTATTCATGGTTATCTGGTTGGATATTGTGGTTGCAGGCGTTTTTAATTAAAGGATGTAGGGGAAAATAGGTTTAGTTGTTTGTGCACTCCCAAATAGCCTTTTCAGATGGGGCTAAAGAGCTCAAGAACAAATGAAGGTGCTGCTGTCCCTGTCTGTGATGCTGAACAATGTGTAGGAGAAGTATTGCATTCACAGCATCTCACTGCCCCAAGCAGAGTTGCAAGTCAAAGGTCTGCACTTTTTCCTCCAGCTCTGTTTAACACCCATTTTCTTGCAATGTCCAATGGACCAAAGAGAAAATGGGGAAAAGAAACTGCCCAGTAGAACAAAGGAAAAGAAGTTCAGGGAATGGACAAATGACCCAGAGATATCCAGGACTGAGACAAGTACAAAGTCACTGGTATCATGCCCACTATGCAGGATCTTATGCTTCTGTTACCATTGTCAGAATGTTATGCTAGGAGGGCAGTGAGCTGGAGAATGTTGACACTGAAAGTGACAGGTTTGTTTAATCATAGCTGTGCAACCCTGAAGACCATGCTTAACTCTGTAAGCTTTGGTTTTCTTTGAGTATAAACTGTCAATTATAATATTCTTCAGAAATTTGATATGAAAATTATATAAAATGGAATAAATTATACTCAATACTCAAGAGACAGTAGCTTCATTTACCATTTCCCTAGAAGGGTATTCACATTCATATACACTTCACTACATCCTACAGAAATTTCTGAGTCAATGCTCCTTATTTCAGAAGCTATCCCACAGCTGGCAATGTCATAACTCCTAGAAAATAACATTGAATGAGCCTTATTTAATGTGTACAGCCTCCTGAGATGTAGAACAGTTTTCTGAGCTCTCATGTACATTCAACCATGAGAGGGTGCTTTATTAAAATGCCCTCACTGAATAATAGAATGAGGAGGACTGGTGGCACAAATGAAATCAGAAAGAAAGAGATCATAAAGACTGAGATGGTATAATCTAGGAATTCCTAGAGTGTATAATGATAGTGACTAAATGTACAAATTTAAAAAATGTTTTTGCATGAGGAAGAACAAAGGAATGTCATTACTGCAGGGTGCTGAAAATAGATGTTAATTAGTATTTTTAAATTTTAACTTATGTGTGAGACTAAAGCAAAAACTGGTTTATTTTGTACAAAATTTATATTTTTACCAGTGCGTTTCTTAATATAACCCATGTAGAGAGCTTAATTGAACACCGTAAGTACGTGAAACCTTGAGTAGGGCATGAGATTTTGTTGGTTTGTCCAGAGTAATGCCCTGATAAATCCTGAAGTCATTTGAACAGTGAATAAACAAGTATTTGCCAAGTCCCCTTCAGGGAATGGTGAGAAATGGGGAAAATTCAACTGCCCCAAGTTGAATTCTTGATATTCTCACAAGCGGTGTGGGCAACCAAAGCTATAGACGGAGCTCCCAATCTTTGGGTTTGTTCATATGAAACTTAACCCCACAAAGGATAGTTCAAGCCTACTTAAAATTAGGTATAAAATTCACCCCAAAAGAAAATATTTTGTTGAGATGTGGCCTCTCTCTCCAGCCAGTACAACAAGTAAACTCACCACCCTCTCCTTGTCTACATGGGACATGACTCCCAAGGGTGTGGACCTTCTTGGCAACATGAGACAGAAATCCTAGAATGAGCTGAGACTCAACATCAAAGGATTGAAAAACCCCCTAGAATCAGCTAAGACTCAGCATCAAGGGATTGAGAAAAATTTCTTGATCAAAAGGTGGAAGAGTGAAATGAGACAAAGTAAATTGTGTCAATGGCTGAGAGATACAAAAAACAGTCGAGAGGTTATGCTGGAGGTTATTCTTATGCATTAAATAGACATCACCTTGTTAGTCAAGATGTAATGTAGAGGCTGGAGGGACTGGCTGAAAATGTAGAGCTGTGTTCCAGTAGCCATTTTTCTTTAAGATGATTGTATAATGATATAGCTTTCACAATATGACTGTGTGATAGTGAAAACCTGTGTCTGATGCTTTTATCTACCATATCAACAGACAAGTAAAACATATGAAATAAAAATAGATAATAGGGGGAACAAATGTTAAAATAAATTTAGTTTGAAATGCTAGTGATCAATGAAAGGGAGGGTTAAGTGGTATGATATGTATTATTTTTTTTCTTTCTTCATTTTATTTCTTTTTTTGAATAGATGCAAATGTTCCAAGAAGTGATCATGATGATGAATATGCAAGTATGTGATGGTATGGTGAATTACTGATTATATATGTAGAACAGAATGATCAAAAGTTAAGAATGCTTGCATTTGTTGTTTTTTTTTTACAAAAATAAAAAAAAATGATTTAAAAATGCCCTCACTATTCAATGTGTGACTCATGAAATATTAGCATGGGCATTTTCTGGGAGTCCTTTGGAAATTCAGAATTTCAGCCACTGCCCTGGTATGATCAGTCAGAATCTGCAATTTAGCAAGGTGCCCTGGTGATCTGTATGGACATAAAAGGAAGAGAAGAACTGGCCCATAGAATATTATTCGAGCATAGGCTCCAGATGGACTGCTTTAGAAGCACATCCTTCTCTGGTTCACATTTGTCCAATTTCCTTTGCTCCACAAGCATTTACTTTAAATCTATAAATAGGGGGTAATATTTCCAAGCACTTATTCTTTGTCAGGTTTTATCCATACATCATATTATGAGTTTAATCCTTGTGGCAATGCCCTGAGGAAGATAGTTCATTCTACAGGTGAGAAAATTGGGAATTCATAACTCTGCAACTTTAGGGAAGTAGTGGTAACTCTGCAAGTGTCAGGACCCGGGTTAGACCCATATTCTACTGTCAGTACCATCAGTACCATGCTTTAGTGCTTCATTATGCAGCAGTTACCAAGTAACAGACTGTAGGCTATTCACAAACAATGCCTACAGTGTTTCTTCTTCCAAGCAGATAGAACATATTCCAGTTCCAATATGTAATATGTAATATAAAATAATTACATCCTAGTAATGAAGTGATCTCTCTATGAACTCTTAATAATGAGAGTATATAATTAACTGAAATACACCAAGGAGTTTACATCTGTGTTTTCCCTAGATGCAGAGTCCTTAGGCCCCAGTTCCTGAGAAGTGGGGTAGGTAGTTAATTTCATTCTTGATGTGAGCCACAGGGGGCCTACAGAGGCCAGGAGTGTGAGCAGCAAAAAGAAGTAAATTTGACCTCATCCCTTCCCCTCCTCCTCAAGCACCACTTCCCATAACACCGTTGAATCCCACTGAACCCTGGCTCTTGTAATATTGAGTGCTGCACATCCCCAGTCACATATTGCTTTGAGAGGACAGCACACACCAAAATGTCTTCCCAATACTGACACACAAGTCCCTAGAATTTGGCAACACTTATTTCTCAAACATATATACTCTCTTGGGTGGATTCCTTAGGAGCAGACCTATGCTAATGACCTTACTGCTCTCTAACTGTCCATCACAAGGTAAATTTTGCTCTCAGTTATTTCCCTTAATAAATGATTTTGAACTAATCACCCTTTTATTTAATGCCTCTTTCATCAGAACTACAGCCAGCCCCACTGTATGGCAGTTGGAGGCAGTTCTGCCTGGGTCTTTCCTTATTTCACATTTTGGGGTGAACCACTGTTGTTTCAGCAGGACACAACACTTGGTAACATGCATTTAAGAATCTCACCAGAAATATTCTTGCAAATTCAAGTCTGGGAAATGCCAGAATTATCATATTTTGCACATTCAATTTGAGAAATACCAGAATTATCATATATACCACCCTCTGTCACATATATTCTTTACTTGAATTTTTTTCACTTGCAACTTTTACTCCCTGCAGCAACTTTTAGGGAGAATACTCATATTCTTTTACTTTATTTTACTAATTTCTAGAAGAGCTGTTGAAGTTTATGTCTATGCATGTGGGGCAGGTGGGAAGGGGCCAGGAATTAAAATAAGCAGAGAGGCCATTTAACAATTAGTGGTAGTAATGGCTATGGTGAGATTTAAAGCAGTCATGAAGTTAAGAAGTGTTTGGTAGATGGAAAAACAGGTGAGAGTCTCAATGCAATGAGATAACTGCCCAGATTTTTCCACTGAGTTGATGTCTTGGAAGAGTGACACATTGATAACATTGGTCATATACATTAACTAGAGTTTGGCTTAGACTTCAGAAACATAAAGGTTGCTGGATAGCATTCCCATGCTAAATTGGCCAGGAAGGGGCCATGATGCTATAACTTCACACTAAAGGCTGAAAATAAATCAGTGATTGTGTAGAAATGGACTAATACCCAAGTGTTTCTTTGGGTAAATGTCTTAGCCACAGAATAAGCTGTATCTTGATTATTTCTCTTTTCATAAAAAACACTTTTTTCCATAAAAATACATTTAAAAACTTGATCTGTAAAGAGCAAATTATCCCAATCCCATTCAGTATTCACTCTGTATATCAATCCTATGTATGAGGCTTAAATAACATCTAATGACAGATTTCACACTGGTTTATCTCTCCCTCCCAAGTCCATCACTGTATCAATTTATTCAGTTTCTCATTTATTTGAATTACCTATTCAACGTTTCCAAAATCAATTACATTAAGGTCTTCTGTACCTGGAGTAATAACCTGTTCTTTAGTTTCCCCAAACTTGCCCTCTCCAGTTAACCTCCCACACTGTTGCCACAATGTTCTTTCTAAAATAGTTCCTTGGCACTCAACTCCCAGTTTTTCATTTTTTTCATTTGCTTCTCCTCATGTAATGACTAAATTTCAAACTACTGGAAACTGTGAAGGAAACCTTACTTTATAAGTATCTTTGTAAATGTGATTAAATTAAGTCTCTTGAGTTGAGCCCATCTTGGGTTCTCCATGTGGACTCTAAATCCAACAACAAGTATCTATAAGAGAGAAGCAGAGGGTATTTAAGCTGGAGAAAAGAGGACAAGACCATGTGAAAAAAGATGCAGAAGTGGCAGTGGTGGAACCAAACCAACAAATGACTAGAAACACCAGAACCTGGAAGGGCTGAGGAAAGATTCTCCTCTGAAACATTCAGAGGGAGCAAGGCCCTGCAACACAACTTGGTTTGACATCTTGCCTACAAAACTGAGAGAGTAAGTTTCTCTTGTTTTAAGTCTTGAATTTCGTGACAATTTTTTATGACAGCACTATGGAACTAATAGAGCTAGCAATTCAAAACTCTAGCTATCCCCAATGGTGCTCTGTTGTTCTTTACCATTTGCCTGTCATGTCTCAAATGCCACTTTATAATTTGTTTTCCTCCCAAGTTGTTCACATACGTATCATCTCCACTGTAAAACCCTACACTTTGGTCTCTCAGTACACTTTGTCCACATTTCTGTCACAGCCTTCACACATACAAAATCTTTGCCCCAGAGGTTTGGTTCCCCACTAGAGTATGAAGTCTTTGAGGGCAATAATAGCAGATTCAAAAGCCATGCTTGGCAGAAAGCAAAGGTGTTTTGACTCAGTTCAGTCCTCTTTCCTATCTGGGGAACTCCTAGTGTCAAGAGTTACCAGGTGAGCCCACCCAAGGAACACCCAAAATGAAACTCAAGCAACAGGCTCTAACTGCATGTTTCTCAATATGCAGCTCCAGGTTGACTTCTGTGAGCTATGGCCACTTCAGTCATAACCTCTGGCTTTTGGTAGGAGGAAATAGTTGGACTGTGTATTAAATTTTTCTTCTGTTCTCATACACACTGTGTGACACCAGCTGAGTCACTTTCCCTGCCAGGACCCACTGTTATCTGTTAACAGAGAGGGGTTCATGTAAAGCAGCAGTGTCTCTGACTTGATTACACATGTGAATCTGGAGGGACCTTGTTAAAACCAGTCTGATTCAGTGGCTCTTTACCAACAAGCTCCATGGATTGGCATTGATTCTAACAAGGGACTACCGTGGGTAGCAAGATTATAGGTGACACCTGAGGTCCCTTTCCACATTTAATGTCACAGAGGTGGGTTCCCTCTGCCCTGTCCTACCACACTGCTGATAGAATGATAGATGCTTGGCAACAGTGCCCGCTTGGCTTGGATCTGCACTCCATCCCACAAACTGTGTGTCACAGACATGTCAATCTGTTTGAGTATGAGTTGCCTTATTTTCAAACTGCAGCTGATAATAGTAAATAGGCAACAGGTTATTATAATAAAATAGTTGACATATGTAAAAAAAACATATAACAATTGTTTGTAGCAACTGTGCCCAGTGGAAGGTGGCAGCAGCAGTGGTGGTGATGGCAATGAGTGATACCTGGGAAACTTCTGAGGGGACATTATAGAGATGGAGGTACCCTTGAAGGTGTCTGAGATTGAGAGGAAGGAAAGGAGAAAGAGCTTTTGGCTATCAGAATTTCAGATGTGTGATTATTGACCTAAACTTCCCTTAAAGGGTTGTTGTGAAGATTTAAATAAAATAAGCTGAAAAAATTAAACACTTCTGGGGGGATGGAAGGGAATAAAAGCACCATTATGACTCAGATAAGAATACAGAAACAAAAGAAAATGATTTTACAGAAGACCTGGATGTTCCCAAATCCAAAAAAGCTAAAATGAAAGAGAAGCTAAATGGTAACACTGAAGAAATATTGAATAGATTTTCAAATGAATTCTCTAAATGTCAAAAATCAAAAGACGATCTCCCAAATGGAGATATTGATGAATTGAAAAAAGATAAAAGTGACTGACATCCTTGGGTAGTTTCACCCATAAATCAAGAGATAATAAACTAGAGGAGACCCTAACATGTGAACAGAAAGAAGTAGCTGTGGTAGTTACATTCAGGTGTCTACTTGGCCAGGTGAAGGTGCCTAGTTCTAGTGCTGTGGACATCAGCCAATGGCATGTGAACCTCTTCTGTTGCTGATTACATGTGCATTTGGCTAGGAAAGATGTCTGCTGCAATGAATGATGCTTGATTTAATTGGCTGGATGTTTAAATGAGAGGGCTTAACATAGCACAGCCCAAGCAGCTCCGCATACCTCATAGCAGCATTCACAGCTCAGCCAAGGCCTTTGGAGATGCAGAAAGGAATCACCCTGAAGAAAATTGTTGGAACCCAGAGGCCTGAAGAGAAGGCCAGGAAAGATTGTCCTGTGCCTTCCCATGTAAGAAAGAACCTCAGTTGAAAGTTAGCTGACTTTCCTCTGAAGAACTATCCTTTTTTAATGAAATAAATATGCTTTCGTTAAAAGCCAATCCATCTCTGGTGTGTTGCATTCTGGTAGCTTTGGTAGACTAGAACTGTATTCTTCTTTAATTTTTCTATTTCTGAAGTAACTACAAAAATTCAGAAAGGTCAAGGGGTGGCATATCTCTTGTATATGAAGTAAAATATTTAATTGCTCAAGCATGAACAGGATCAGGAAAGGCATTTTCTTTTGCCATCCCCTTGATTGAAAAACTCCAAAGAAATCAAGAGACAATTTTTAAAAGTCACTCACCAAAACTCCTTGTATTGGCTCCAACAAGGGAATTAGTAAACCAAGTAGCCAAAGACTTCAAAGACATAACTAGAAAACTCAGTATAGCATGTCTTTATGGTGGAATTTAATACAAAGCCAAATTAATCATACTCAAAATTGTATTGGTATATTAGTTGGGACTCCTGGTCACATAAAAGACCATCTGCAGAGCAGCTGATTGGATATTTAAAACTGCACCATCCTGTGCTTGATGAAGTGGATCAAGTACTAGATTTAAGTTTTGCTGAACAAGTTGAAATAGTATCCATGTGTCTTTCCAAACTCATTCTAAAGATAATCCTCAAACTTTATATTTTTCTACAACTTGCCCACAGTGGGTATTCAAAGTTGAAAAAATATCCATGAAATCCAGATATAAACAAGTTCACCTGTTGGAAAAATGGCCCAGAAGGCTGCAATTTCTGTGGAATACTTGGCCATCCAGTGCCACTGGTCTCAGAAGCCAGCAGTTATTGGAAATATTCTCCAAATTTACAGTGGAAATGAAGAGAGGCCTATTATTTTCTGTGCATCAAAGAAGAATGTGATGGAAAAGGCCATTAATCCACACATAAAAGAGAATGTCCAGTGTTTACATGGGGACATTGCATAGCCACAATATACTCAGAGAAGTTATTTGTAACATTATGGTGGCAACCAATGTTGCTGCCTATGGTGTGGGCATTCCTGAGGTTGACCTGGTGATTCAAATTTCTCCTCCTCAGGATGTTGTGTCCTATTTCTCTCTCTGGATGCACACAGGTAGAGCTGGCTGGACATCGACCTGTATATGTTTTTATCAGCCAAGAGAAAGAGGTCAATTAAGATATGTAAAACAAAAATCAAGAATTACTTTTAACATGTAGGTGTTCCTTCTACAATGGATTTGGTTAAATCTACAAGGATGGATGCCATTAGGTCTCTGGTTTCTGTTTCTTATGCTGTTGTTGAATTTTTCCAACCATCAGCTCTGAGACTGATAGAAGAGAAAGAGAAAGAGGCTGCAGCATTAGCCCATATCTCTGGTGCATCAAATTTTGAACAATCTTTGATCAACTCTGATAAGGGGTTCGTGATTATGGCTCTGGAAAGCACAGAGGAAATACAGGATGTCAGCTGTGCTTGGAAAGAACTTAATTGAAGGCTGCATAGTATTTTTGCATTCCAAATTACCAAATTTTGTATTTCCTTCTCCTAAAAGGAAATAGGGGTTTTTGCTTTCTTGTTTCTACATCCAAATCAGATTACAGGCAGAGTGGCATGACTCAGACTGGATACTCTCAGTGCCCGCCAAATTTCCTGAAATTAAAGAATAATATAATGGAACTAAGCCTTCTAATTTCAGACAGTTGAGTTGTGGTCAGATGGCCATTAAGGCTGGTCAGGTGTTTGATCTGGTGGCCAGTCAGGTAGACAGAGTAGACAGGGAAGTAATTCAGGAAATTGAGATTAAAGTAGAAGAAATGTGGGAATAGAAATCAATCAAGAAGTTGGGGCTACAAATGGAATTTTGACTGAGCATTTGATAGCTAATCTGCCAGTGTGAGCTTGCCTACTTCTGCCTAATCATGTACTTTACTCAACAAAAACTAGGTCATCAGACTGAAGGTATGTGTCTACTATTTTAAAAGAAGTTGTTCATAATTTTTTAATAAAGTATTGCACAAGAATGGTTGTTAGCATATCTATTTATAACTTTGAATAAACAAATCTCCTTCAAAAAAACATAGAGCAATGTCTGGTACATACCAAGTGTTTTGTAAGTACTTGATAAATGCAGTAAATAAATACATCTCTCAGGAAGATTCTGTGGGCATGTCTAGGACCCCATCTTACTAAGGAAGTCATCACAGACACTAAGCATTCATCCTGCCCTAAGTCATATTTACTACAGTCTGGTTCTCTCTGTATACTTCAGGCACGCCCAAAATGAAGCACCCAAGATTAGTAAGGGAGGGAAGGAATCCATCTGAATTTTCACATTGAAATCTCTAAGCCAACCTGATGTGTAAAGCATGTTTAACTGGGCAATCACTAAAACACCTCTGCCCAAAGAAACCACTCTGGTTTCCTCCTCATTAGCCCCTATCAACCAGCCATGGAAATACTGTTTTGTTCAAGGTAAAGTGGGAAAGAGTTGAGCACATTAGAAAACTCAAGAAACATTTTGAGGTTGGTATTATTGTCTCCATTTTACAGATTAGAAACCTTAGTGCTGCAGACTTTGAAAGCATAAGAAACTTACCTTTCTGAAGCCTCTGAAAAATTAGCTTAACTAGAGATAGCATTCACTCTCACATAGGAATTCCCTTCACCCCCACATTGAAGACAGCTTCCTGGGCTCAGGAGACCAACTTATCCCAAGGGTCTGGAATACTCTTGTTGGAACACTGGAAGTTGTGTAAGTCCCTGTGTCCTGGGCCAGCCAGGATGAGTGGTCATCCTATTTAGGGTAGGTGCAGAGCATTATCTTAGTTTTTCATTCCCAGACTCAAAGCCTCATTGTCTCATGCACAAGAACCCATCTCCCACGGGGCATATGTCTTCTACTTGAACACAGGGACCATGCTTCCTTAGCTTAGATGATGAAGAGTAAAAACCTGGACACATATCTTCCAGAAAAACTTTCCCCAAGGGTTTATATATTCCTCTACTAACTAAAGGCATTGTTTTCTGGCTGTGGTTGTTCCTGCTGAAGTATTAATTCCTTTTAATCACTAACAACATCATGTGTTAGATGACCAAAATTCCAGTGTGGAGACAGGAGACCAATAATCCCTTCCAGAATAGACTGAGTATTGTATGTGCCATAGTTCTGGCCTACACTCCAAGCAACTGGTTGCTTCTAGCAACATGTGGAATAGGTTAGGTTTTTGTGGCCTTTTTCCCCTGCATTGTCAAATTTGCACATATAGGTCAAATGTATATTCATATATATATATATATACACACATATCTATATACATGTGGTTGCATATTCACATAGGTGGGTTCCCTGTGGTTCCAACTGCTCCAAGACTCCACACAGTACTTTCTCTGGCTCCCCCTGGTTCTCCAGACTTATTCCAAAGCTTTTCCTTTATTATTATATTTCATTTTCTTTTTCTCTCTTTGTATATGCTTCTTCAATTACTCCTTGAAAGATATGGCAGATAAAACACTAGAACACAATCCTTTTCAATCTCATTCCTTATGCATCATCACATGGCCAGAAGATCATGTGGTTAGAGCTTTCATTTTCTGTAGTAGCAGCCCTTTCCAGAACCAGGCCAGGGGATGGTGGTCTCTGAGGTCCCCACACACCATGACAAATGAGAGCTTCTAGGATGCAACATCTCCCCAAAATTATCTGGCTCATGGAACATGGAATTTGAAATAAAGTATGTTGGATGCCAAGTTTTACCCTCCCATCTCATCTCCCTATGATCTTGGGCAGCAATGGTGCCAGGTAAGAGAAAGCTTTGTCTTGAATAGCTCAATTCAAATTTCTGCAGAAATCCTTAGGTAGCTTAAGCTTTCACCAATTTTTGTTTGTTACATTATCTTAGGGTGAGATTCTACTTCCTTCCAGGCCACTGGTGGGTGGTAAGCCTTTGCACTGGAGCAGATTTGCCAGAGATGGGTGCCCTGGACCCTTTGGAGCAGTTATCTTGGCTCATGTTTTACAGAATTCACACAGAAATCCAGAGAACAAGGTGGCACAGGAGGTCATCCTGAAGGTCAGCGTTCCCCTGAGAATGGCATTCCTACCTTCCTGGCTTCACATGGGCAGTGTAGGTATTGGTGAGTCTCCCCACACCTCTCATACAATACACACAAACCTCATGTGTGTTTGTGTTTGTTCAAATCACCTGTATGTACATCACTAATATGTTAGAAAACCAAACCTTTTTGAAACATTGTTCTGCAATTTTTATTTTCCACTTAGAAGGAAATCATCAATGACTTTACCGATACAGGAAAGAGAATGGGCTGGATCTAATAGTGGCACTGACACAAAACAAATACATAGGCATACAGGCACACACACACATAGAATCCTCTCCAAGTGTGCATGTGTGTACTTATACTTTTCTGTAAAATAGAAAGCTTTGTACTTTAAATTTTGATATGTGTTGCTAGTTAATTTCCCCAAAAGCCTTTGGAAATCCAGAATCCTGGACACTTGAGAAGTCTTAAGACTGCTGCATTCACTTTGAACTCCTGATCAGTTCCCTCCCCAGTGATCAGCCCTACTGTGGGCAAACATAAGTGATGAGGAAGTCAATACTACTATAATTCTGTAGTATTATATCTTATACTAAGCCCAACTTGGTGCCAATCCAAATGGGAGCACAGGGTAAAAGGAAATGGGAAACACTGAATTTAACCAATTATGCCTCAGAGACCAGATCTCACCTTTTCTTTTGCATCCAAAATACTTGCAGGTGAAGCACTGGGTGATCAATCACATAGGCTCCAAGCAGACAAGTGGAAGAGTGGTGTGGAGCACCTGTGTTCATGCAGCAATGACCAAGTAGAGTGGGAAGAGTCACAGCCACTTCCCTCAAATTTATGATCTTTATCTTGATTGTCTGGACATGTCAGACCTTCAAAACTAAAGGTTCTTATGTGGGGAAAGTGTCCAGGGAAGAAATCCATTATAGAAACAGCAGTGGTAGAAACAGGGGACCACATCCTGTTAGAATATCTTCCTTGTAGAGCTGAAAACACTGACACAAACAAGACATTTACATGCCAATGTTCATAGCAGCATTATTCACAATTGCCAAAAGATGGAAACAATTCAGATGTCCATCAACAGGTGAGTGGATAAACAAAATGTGGTATATACATACAACGGAATATTATGCAGCAGTCAGATGAAATAAGGTGGTGAAGCATATAACAACATGGATGAGCATTAAGAACAAAATGCTGAGTGAAATAAGTCAAACAGAAAAAGACAGAGACTCCATGATTTCCCTATTATGACCTTGTTAAAGGTAAATTCACTGGATTATAATGTTGAATATATAGGACCAAGAGAATACAGGAAAGAGGATCAGCTGGATCTCATAGTGGCATTGACACAGTAAAAACACATACACACAATATGCACACACATAAGCTAGAGGTGGGTGAATGGTTAATTTGTGAGGTTGAACTTAAATATAAGTGAATGGATAGAAATGAAGACAATTCATTAGTGGATTTATAAGTAATATTGCCATATTGGTGTTGAACATTATTTAAAGGGGTTGTATAGAATGATGTATTCTACCAACCAACACTCCAAATATAAATAAGTCCTTGCATGGACTACTTCAAAGGTATGAAACTTATTAAAAAATTCCAATTCATTGGTAAAGTCTCTTGAGGGATTGTGGGAAAAATAGAGGGAAAACTAGAATTGAGTGCCATGGCCTATATTTAAAAATAAGACATCAACAACAGCACATCACTACCAATGGTAAATAATGAGGATAAGTACAAAAGTTGAGGGGAGGTTTGGATTTTCTCTTTGGTGAGATGTGCTTCCCTATTCTTTTTCTCTTTGGAGCAATAAAAATTGTCTGAAATTCAGACTGTTGATGATTGTACAACTAAGTGAGCATAATGTGAGAGATGGATTGTTTACTTTGACATTACACATGATGTTCAATGGATGGAGGTGTTCAAAATGTATGCTGTTTGAGAAGTAGAATGGAAAACTCTGGTGTACACATATGATCAAATATGATGTGGCTGCACAAAAGAATGAAGTTGTGAAGTACAAGGTGAATGAACATGGGGACATTATGGTGTGTAAGATAAGCAAGAGATGAAAGAGCAAATATTGTGTAGTCTCTTCTAAAAATATTTATAAAAATTAGTGTCTAGATTGTAAGCTTTTATAACAGTCACATTTAGTCTGGAGCTGTAAATATTAGTTTTGAATATTGTGTTGCTGTGCTATACCTGTATAACCTGGTAGCTCCCTGGAACTTTGGCTTCCTTTGTGACACCTGAGACTCAGAATAGTAGTTCTGCAGCTCTGAAATCAGCACCTTGCTACCTGCAGCAGCTGTTAAAGAAACAGAAAAGGTGATCAGGCATCAATTAGAGATAAGAGTGAAGTTCATCTGGTTGGGACTAAGATAAATCAGAATACAGTGTAAAGGAAGATATTGTTTATATTTTAAAGCTTTACCTACTGTACAAGACCAAAGGAAGAGAGGTTTATTTTGACCAAAACCTAAATTTTCTGGAGCACATAATCTAACTCAACCTGTCTGGATAGCCCATCAAACAACCCAAATGCATGGAGCTCAGAATGGAAACGAGGGCTTGTAATTTTATTTACATTAATGTAATATGTGGATATATCCCAGAATATGTTGGGCAGAAAAAAATGTTCTTGAGGTACTGGGGAAAAATATGGAACTATTACCTCAAAGGAAATCCCTGATATTCTCTCAGATATTAAAGACCCCCAAATCAATAGGCCAAGCCCTTAATCTTGAAGTTTGATTTTGGGAAACATTTCTCTAGCAGAGAAGCTAAGTCTTCCTGTGGTTATGCCTTAGAGTTACTTCCAAAGGACCTCTTATGTTGCTTAGACATGTTCTCTCTCTGTCTAAGCCCAACTCTGCCAAGAAAGTCAGCACCCACTCCCCTATATAGGACTTGATAACCCGGGGTGAAAGTCTGTCTGGAAACATGGGACATGACTACTAAGAGTAACCTTAGCTCCGGCACAGTGGGATTGACAATGCCTTCCTGAACAAAGTGGGAAATGAGGTGTAACAAAATAAGATATCAGTGGCTAAGAGAGTTCAAATAGAATTGACATGCTGTTCTGGAGCCTACTCTGACACAAGTTAAACCTAGATATTGCTAATTAGCATGGCTTGCTGAAAACCAACTTAACAATCACTTTAAACCTAAAAGAACATCTAGTGATCTCTGTGAGATTCTATAAAAGTTTTGCATACTAACATTATTTTCCAGAAACCTACAACCTCTAGATGGTTCCTAGGCCAGGTAGTTCCTGAAACCCAGAGGGGACAGCCTCTCCAAAAACATCAACCAGTTCCATCTCCTTACCCTGGTTAGTGACATATTTTCCAACATGAAATATTCGAATGGGCATATCCCATATACCACTAAAGATTGAGATAATGATCAAAGTAGAGGGAGGAGTTATAACAGAGAAGACAAGTTCACCAAAGAGTGTGACTGCTGAATCATTATATTGATATTTCTCTGTTGGTTCTCTTTCTCTAGAGAACCCTGACTAACAGGAGAGATTTGTAAATATGAGGTTTATGAAGGTGTCTCATAAAGCTCTGGGAATGAAGGCATCTATAATCTATAGGGTAGGCTGTGAAGGTGGTGGCTCCAGTGAATGATCTGGATGAACTATAAAGGGGAGCCTCACTAGCTGCATAAGCTGTGAACGAGTCTCTCTTCTTTCTTTCTTAAAAGCCTTCAATTATTCCCAAAGTCAGACCATGTCAAAAAAAAAGGACCTCAACAAACTGGATTATCAAATCACCATGTGTGCCTAATCAGGCACAGTTGCAATCAATTTACTGATGACTTAATACACCAGCCTTCTGTTTTATCAACCAGCCATGAGATATCCTTACAGAAATGGTCTGGCCAGTTCTTGCCTGAACAGACAACTGGACACGATCATATGACCAAGTTGACATCAGAATCTAACTATAAGTCTAACCCTTGTCAACTTGGAAGCTATACACAGACTATTGGAACATGCTTAATTTACAAATAGTACACAATCACAAAGATACATTTTACCTAACAATGCTCAACTGTCTCATATTCAACCAAAAACATACTACATCTCTCCAGAATAGGATTCAAGTTCTTAGGTAACATTTACTGTCAAACTTCATATCCTTTGACTTAAATACTATAACATGAACAAAGCATCTTATCCCATATGATAATAGGAAAGCAAGATATTTGGTTATGTACAAATGCAAGCATACACATGACAAAACAAGGAGGAAATATTCATACAATAACAGTCTTAATTTCTGTAACTAGTCATGTGATTGTAGTTCACAGTTATCACTACCTTCTTCTACTACACATTCCATGTTGCCTTTACCCTCAGCAAACACTTCAGTTGACTATGTTTCTTTGCCACTTGGAGTGACAGAGACCTGCATTCCTGAAGTCTCTGGGCAGTTGGTATTCCTGCCTAGATTGGGTTGTTGCAGTTTTCCATTGACTTTAATCGCAGTGCATGGTAGTATTAACAGACATGCTAGGGAATTTCCTGTATCCCAGGAAATCAGTACTTGAACTCCAAATTGTGTAGTTGCAGTCCTAGTTCCCCTTGATAGGATCAATAACCCCAGGCAGAACAGTAATCCCCTTCCATGCCTGCTGATTCAGTGGCATGAGAAGCCTAAAGCAGTCTGAATATTCATTTCAATGGAATCACTTCTGTGTATCCTGGAAGGGACACTCCTGCTTTTGGAACTATGAACTGTAGACCAGCAGAAATTAAGGTTTCAAAGATATGAGGCAATCATTTTCCTAGTGGATTATGAGGAGTGACAGTTACGCCATTCCTATTGCTACCCCTTGATTCCTGAACTTGTAATCCTGGCTATGGGAGAAACTGCACCATAGAGTGAATGCTGATTCAGCATACAGAGCTTCCTGGCTCACATACCTCTTCCCCAAACAGCTTTATCCTCAATTTTCTAAAAATAATCCTTCCAAGTCTCCTATCATTCAGCCAAACCATTAGCAGCAGAATATGAGTCAGAATACAAACACACATCTGACCAGTTCTCCTTTTAAGCAGAATTAACAACAAGGTACACTGCTCAAAGTTATGCCCCCTGGGAGGATTCCACTCACCACTCTCCTTTAAGAATATACCAATATGGGTTTGTAATGTGGCAGCTGTACACTTCTGGGTAGTCCCTGCATATCATGTATAATTATCTGTAATCTTTGCCTGAGTTTTCCATTCCTCATTCAACTGACTCTAAGTAACTCCCCAAGAGGCCATGGCTATGTTCTGTGAAAGAGAAGTTGATTTGGCCTCACAAATGGAGGCCATGGACATTTAGGCCACTTCCTAATGTAACTTACCTGTTCCTTCAGGACTTGCTCAAGCCCTATCTTTAATATAGCATTTACATGTTGTATGGACTGATGCTGCACATGCCCAAATGCATGGCTTGGTGGGTCAGACAACACCTGGATCATGATAGGCAATTCAGGTACTATGCTAAATTGGTGGCCCATGGCAAGCTTTCCATCTCTACTAAGGTCTAGTAGTAGGCTAAAAGCTGTTTCTCAAAAGGAGAGTAATTATCTGTAGTGGATGGCAAGGTTTTTGATCCAAAATCTCAAGTGTCTGCATTATGATTCTCTTATTCTGGCTGCTAAAGGCTCGAAACAGCAACCTTATTTGCCAGTGACCCTTCTACCACTATTGGATCTGCTGGATCATATGGTTGAAATGGTAGAGCAGCTTACACAACAACCTAGACTTGTTGCCAAGCCTCCTTTCATTTCAGTCCCCACTGAAAACTAGCAGTTTTTCTGGTCATTTGGTAAATGGGCTAGAGTATCACCCACAAATAAGGGATACGCTATCTCTAAAGTCCAAAAAAGCTAACAAGGCAATGTGCATTTTTTTTGGTGAAGGAGGAGCCAGATGCAACAGCTTGCCTTTCAAATTAGAAGGAATATCTCAACATGACCCACATTACTGGACACCTTGATGTGTCACAAGGTGGAATTTCCTGTATTCTTGTTGGATTTATCTCTCATCCACTCACCCTCAAATGCCTTACCAAGAAGTCTAGAGTAGTTGGTACTTCTTGAGTACTTGTTCCAATCAGCATGATATCATCAAAATAATAGAGCAGTGTGATGTCTTATGGGATGGAGAAATGATCAAGTTCCCTGCAGACATGATTGTGACATAGGGCTGGAGAACTGATATACCCCTGAGGCAGGATATTGAAGTCATACTTCTGGCCTTGCAAGCTGAATGCAGTTTCTTTTGGTTCTGAATTACAGAAATTGGGAAAAAACATTTACCAGATTAATAACTGCTTACTAAGTACCATGGGATTGTAGGTTTGCTCAAGCAGTGATAACCATATCTGAGACAGCAGCTGCAACTGAACTCACTACCTGGTTAAGTTTATGATAATCCATGCTCATCCTCTAAGTTCCATATGTTTTCTGCACAGGCCAAATATGAGTTGAATGTGGATGTGGTGGAAATCACTACACCTACATCCTTTAAGTCCTTATGAGTGGCAATACTCTCTATACTTCCTCCAGGAAACTGACTCTAAGTAACTCCCCAAGAGGCCATGGCTCTGTTCTGTGAAAGAGAAGTTGATTTGGCCTCATTAGTGGAGTAATGAGTAAGGAGTTCCTCATATAACATACTGTGCCTTCAGGACTTGCTCAAGTGCTATCTCTAATACAGCATTTACATTTTATATGGACTGCTGCTTTGATGTCAAAATGTATGACTTGGTGGGTCAGAATCCTCCTGATTTGCTATTTTGCAGAGGAGGAGCAATTCTAGTAGCTTCCACTTCACCTTTCCTACATGTGATGGTTTGAAAGGATTTATGTAGCCTAGAGATGTCATGTTTTAATCTTAATCAATTTTGTGGGAGCAACCATTTATTCAGATCTCTATTCAGTACTATTGGTTGGAAACTTGATTAGGTTATCTCCATGGAGATGTGGTTCAATCGATTGTGGGTATTAAACTTACTTAGTTAGAGCCATTTCTCCACCCATTCTCCATGAATCTTGATAAGTTTTCTGGAATCCTATAAAAGAGGAGATGTTTTGGAGAAAGCTTCAGAATGATCAGAAAGTAAGCCTAATGATGGGAGAATGAGAGCAGAGTCATGAGAATGATGAGAGAACTACAGAATCTACCAGTCAATGACCTTTGGAGATGAAGAAGGAAAACACCCCTGGGGAGCTTTATGAAGGAAGAGGGCTTGAGAGGAAACTAGAAGGTACTACCATGTTCTCCATGTGCCCTTCCAGTGGACATAGAAAGGCTGGATTTCATTAGCCTTCTTAAACAAAGGTATCTTTCCATGGATACCTTGGATAAGGCATTTCTATACACTTGCCTTAATTGGGACATTTTCATGGCCTAAAAACTATAAATGTACAATTTATTAAACTCTCCTTTTTCAAAGCCATTCCATTTCTGCTATCTTGGATTCTGGCAGCGAGAAAACTAGAGCACTATCATAATAGCCCTCAATCCATGAGTCAGAGAACCAATATCAGGATTTTGCCAGTTGCTGTGTATATGCATTCCAATTATACATTCTGGGACTTGGGAAATGACCGCCAAATGGGTCTAAGGACCCACAGAACTCACTGTGAGATAAATCTGAGCTAAATTCCACTTATCACCTGATCTCTATAAGCCCCTCCTCGAAGTTGTGAACCAGCGTGATATTTTTGATGCCCCAGAATTAGTGTCACTTCTTAGCAGTGTCCAGTAACCTCCCGAGTATCTGAACATTCTCTTTTTCCCAATGCAGACACCCTGGTGAAAGGCTGTATATCCCCTTGGGGAACGCTGGGAGAAAGGTAAACAGAGTAAATTTGGACACTGTAAAAAGGTCCTTCCCCAAAGATACCCAGGCCTCCCCTCATTAGAGGGGCTCTGGGTCTGTAAACTCTCAAGTCTAGAAGTTGATTAAGGGACTGTCATGGTCAGGTTCATGTGTCAACTTGGCCAAGTGGTGGTACCTGTTTGTCTGGTTGGGCAAGTGCTGGCTTGTCTGTTGTGAGGAGGATATTTCATAGAATTAAATCATGATCACTTCAGCTACATCCACAGCTGATTTCATTTTTAATCAGCCAAATGGGAGTGTCTTCTGCAATGAGTAATGCTTAATCTGATCACTGGAAGCCTTTTGAGGAGGATTCAGAAAAGACAGGCTCTTTTTCCTGCTTTGGTTGGTGAACCTCTCCTGTGGAGTTCCTACAGAACCTCCATCGGAATCATTGGCTTCAGAGCCTGCCCTGTGGATTTGGGACTCTGCATTCCCTTGGTCATGTAAGACACTTTTATAAATTTTATATTTATGAGTGTTCCCTGTTGATTTTGTTTCTCTAGAGAACCCTAACTAATACAGGGGCTATGACACTCTCTTTTTGTAATTCATATTAGACTTCTGTTCCCTTGACATAGAATTCTTCTGGTTATCCAGCTCAAATAAGAATAGACTGCTTGTGTATTGTACTCCTAAGTACCCCATGATCTACTAGTCAGTGCCACAAGTCTCTGTGACTCAGATTATTTTGACTGCCCCTTTGAGTTGGCTGTCCATTATGGTGACTGTGCACACTTTGTCCATGGGGAATAACTGTCATCACATGGCTTCTGCCAACTTGGGATCTTTTCATCCCCATGTTGTTTAAGGATTCCAGCTCAGTGACAGCATTTCCCATAGAAATACCTCACCTACTGTGAAGGGCAGGTACAGAGATCTTCAGGGATGAATCAGAGTTAGTCTCATGAATTTATTTCTCAAGGTTCCAGTGAAAGATGTGTCCTCTGGACATGTCTGAGTTGTGTGAGCAGGTTTTCCATGATAAATCCACTCTAACATTCCTTTCTCTCTAAGCCCCTTGATCCCCCTCATCTACATTATACCAGGACAGTTCTGGCATTTTGGCCTCAGATAATGTTGGCCACTTTTAGATCCATGTTTCAGCCAACGATCCAAACTGTTAGCACCCTTTCTAACCTCTCAAGTTACAGCATTGAATGCAGAATCTCTGCTTGTGACCCCGTATCAATAAAATTAAACTTGATTTAACTTTACATTCCTTCCACCATTGTTCCACACTGTTAAAATTAATTCTCTCAGATATTCCCCTGATTTATATCTATATAAACTGGAAAACTCAAGCAGTTATTTTATAGTATAGCAAAAATCCTGATGAGTCACACTTTTTACCCCACTTTAAAAGGCCTGTTGGGACTTTAGTCTAATTATAGACCTTGATTGTCCTGTTGGGACATTAGTCTAGTTATAGGCCTTGAAGTGAAGATGGGGGTTGGGTCTGGGTTATTAAAGAAATAAAAGTGTCTTTCAAGTCTATTACCTTTGGACACTCCATTGTTATTTCATCTAGTGAAACAGAATTAGTCACATCAGACAGAGGAGTGAGGGATCTTTTCCCAGGGGAGATGGCTGCAAGGTTAGCAGGAACTGAATGGTTATCACCTTAGGTGGAGATTGGATGGTATACTCCTCTGAGGGGACTGGAGGACTGGACTCTGTTTCCTCAAGGCAGGTTGGAGGTCAGGAATCTCTTTCTTCAGGGCTGTCCACAAAAGATCAATGTAACAAAGTCTTAGCAGACTCCATGGATCCTGTCTCCAAATTATTATCATTAAAAACCCATATATCACCATCCCACTTCTGAGGACCTCATTAATTTCCAATCAAAGCCCTTAATTTAATAGCAGACACCCTGAAAAGTTGAGAATTTAGTTTGTTTTAAATCTCTGCCCCCTACAGTGAGGCTTAGTGTCTGGTTTTCAGCAATCTTAAGTCTGTGACCACAGGGAATACGATTTTTTCAGAAAACGCTTACAATGTTCATGCTGTGCAGGAGTTTAATATTTAAACCCTTCAGCTCATCCTTTTCCCTCACCACTGTATCCAGCATATCTAATAACAGGCAGCCAACATCCTTATACCTGTTAATTCCACAAGAGCCCATAAAGATGTCAAAAATATTATTGCCTAGAGCCTCACCTTGCATAAGTGTACAAAATAAACACTACCCTTCCCACAGCCTCAGAGGACATGAGAATTCCAGTATCCTAATTATCACTATAAATGGAAATCCATTAAGAACTGTCTGATTTGCTTCAAAGATGAGTCAAAATGTTTATTATATACATTCTGGAAATGAAGAATGACAATGAACAAGATTATTTCTAAAACTAATTGATATGTTTCTCTTTCAGTAGCCATAAAACAATTTTAAGGGTCCATCATTGAATATGGGGTGACAACTGCCCTTCAATACTGATGGTATCTATGTTGGAGAAACTACAACCTCATTAGGAATTTTGTATGAACGTCAGCTATCAGTTTTTGCTTTCCCTTTATCATCTGTCTCATTGAATTCCTCTTTTCGGTCCATATCCAAGGTTATCATACCTGAAATTATAAACCAATTTGTGTCTGGAGTTTTCTGGATTCTCCTGGAGAAGCTTCATGGGAAATCTCCTTATCTTGAAGTACACACAGCAAACTTTGAAAATTCCTCTTAATTCTGGGAATCTTACAAGTTAGCCTTTCTAGCTATTGCAATAGCTCCAAGATTCTGCCTGTTATTGTAAAAACAGAAAACATTGAAGTTATGTCTTAATGCTGACTATACACAGGAGACTGCCTAAACTATATTTCAAACTCAATATCTGTACTGCCACCCCCTACTAAGAAGTACATGTGGTCTAGCTTCTGGAGCACTGAATGTTTCCCAAAGTGTCAAATCTTTTTGTCCTTGGTACCACCATAGACCCCAGGCTATAAAATAATGCTCACCAGTATCTATAATCCTTCTGCATCCTCATAAATTAACTCAATTTATGGATTCAAAGCACAAGGGAACCTCAGAAGATGGCATCAGTGAGGTGAGAAGAGTCCAAAGAAAATATCCAAATGAGCTCAGTGAAGAAAGAAAGATGCAGAAAGTAACTTGAAGTTATGAGTTGTAGCAACAAGGTTTAAACTTGCATACAATTAGAATATCTTTGTTTGTTTGTTTTTATTTTTATTTTTTACATGGGCAGGCAGGCACTGCAAAATGAATCTGGATCTCTGGCATGGCAGGTGAGAACTCTACCTGCTGAACAACCTTTATTCTTCTCATACAATTGGAATTTCATTGTCCCCTCTGGTAAGCTTCTCCACATCCCAGTAAGTCAGTCTCCTGCCTTCTTTATTTTACAACTTGCAATTATACTTCCTAGCTAGAAAAACTGTTTAGGTGATGAAAATATTTTGAAGTTAACATTTTCTAAATAAAGGCATAGTATGTGATAACACAAACTGACTGTATTAATTAGGGTTCTTTAGAGAAACAGAATCAACAGGAGACATCTGTAAATATGAGATTGATAAAGTGTCCCATACAACTGTGGGAATTTAATAGTCCAAAATCTGTAGGGCAGACTGCTCAACTAGTATCTCTGATAAAGCACCTTGATAAATTTTACAGGAGAGGCTGGCCAGCTGAAGAAGTGAAAATTCTCTCTTCACCTTCAAAAGTCATCAACAGATTGGATTAAATTAAGCAGTTTGGATTCTCTCATTTTGGAAGGCACACCATTAGGTGATCAAAGATTTAAATCAGTCATTGAAGCAAAGAGCTTACAGATGATTTGATAAACAGCACTCTTCTTTATCAACCAGCCATGAAATATTCAGGTAGTAATGGTTAGTCTAGTGCTTGCATAACCACCACTGGGCAGCATAACCTAGCCAAGCTGACACCTGGATCTAGCCATCACGCTGAGTCACAGATAAAAAATTTTGAGTTGAAGTTGTCTTTTGTTCACAAAGGTAGGTGCCACCAAGAGTCATGGAATTTTCCTTCTGCACAAACAGGTTGTATCAAGGAAGGCAAGGAAGGTAGGACACATTTGGAAGAAGTAATATAAGAGGAAAACTAACTTTTTCTTGATCTTCTGTCAGGGACTGACCAGGTGCTACCCTGCCAGTATTTGCTTAAAGCCCTTGAGAAAGAGGCTGGGAGATAAGGACCCTCAAGTCTGCAAGCAGATAACATTTCCTGTGGAAGTGAAACAGGGTCCAGAAATTTAAAATCCATTGCTAGCATGTAACTTCCCTAAGACTGATAGCCTTAATTATGGGGGTTGAGGAGAAGAGCCACAAAGACAGAAATGAGACAGGACATCAGAGTGTTCACTTTTACATGACAATGATTTTTCCCACAGGAAACTACATTTGATAATCTCTTTGCTTCCTCTGGGTAATTATTCAAGTACAGATGCTGTGATATTCAGAGAAACATTTTATATAGTCTCATGTGGGTGAAGAAGCCTTTGATCAGTTAACCATGACCGCTGGATCCAAGGTTCTGTCACTTAGATGATTACTCCCAATTGGTGGAAATATTTCATAGATTTTAGACAGTTAAACAAGATTAATATAAAAACTAGGGCTTCTGGTCCTGAAAAAACTTATCCCTGTTTCCTGAATTCACAACTTTGTCTAGTCGCCACGAGGTTTTCTGTTGGTGACCTCCCAGGCTCATGAAGAGCCATGGCTGCCGAAATGTGGTCTGAGTCTTCATTCAGAGTTCAAATCTGCAAATAAAATACCTGAACCCACTGTCTGCCCTCTCTGAGACTGAAGGGTGTTTTGTTATAAAATATTCTGGAGCAGAGATATACCTAACATGTGGAAAAGATTCAGATCAGAGAGGGCAGAAGTAAAGAATGGTATACCAGTGAAAATTGAAAGATGTTCTCCTTGCAGGTCTGAGTATGCATCTGGCAGTGAGGGAAAAAAGCCTGTTTAATTTGCTGATATTTAACTGGTAGCTAAGGTGCCCCAATGATACTGGCTTTTCTGTGCTCTGACTCTCAGGCCAGGTCCTAGAGAAGTTTCAGAGAAGCAAACTCTGGTTAAACAGGAACCTGCATACAAACATTCCTGCAGTAGTGACCCTCAGGTGCCCATGATGATGGCAGAGAAGGAGAAACGTGCCTAGGTGATTGGCTCTGGGCCAGTGATATTTGGAGCTGGAGGTGAAGAAGCTGCAGGAGCTTGTGCTCAAGCTGGAGAAGCAGAACAAACAGCTTCAGAGCCAGACAGCCAGCACAGTAACTACCTGAACCTCTTTCTGCTACTGATGCTACCCCATACCCCATGAGGGCCTGCAGATTAGTGGGTCTGTGGAGCCCCATGGCTGCTAATCCCCCTACAGCTGCCTCAGGGGCTCTAGGGCTAGGGCTGGTCCTGGGGGCTGGTAATGGTTGGAGGGGCAGCGAGGGCTACAGCCCTGTCTCCCCCAGGACATAATGCCTGCCCAACCTGGTGCCCTCCCTCCTCAATCTGGAGCAGACCCCAGAGGTGCCATTTATCTACTTCAAGCCAGTGTTGGGTTTCTTTGGTGCAGAGCCCAAGGAGCATGAACACCACCAGGGGAAGCTATGAGGCCATCACTGACCTGAAGCTCCTGGAGGAAGTGGAGCTGCTGGGCCTGGAGAATGTAGCAGCCTGTCCTGTGCTGTGCTAGCTCCTCAAAATGATTCACCTCATCAGAGAAATCCATGACCTCTTTGCAATGTTGTAGGCACATCTTGGACAATCAGACTCCAGGGATGGAAGCAGGAAGATGTTCCCTCTGCTTTAGACTGGAAAAAGTTTATACTTCTAGGGGTTGTCCTCTCAGTCTCCAGTCCTATAGACAGTGAGCTGAGTATTTCGGAATTGGAGGATGATTCCATCTCCAAGGGATATAAATTATAGGACCTCACTGACACTCAAATCATGGCTTGTCTGCAAGCAGTCTCAGGCAAGATTATGATTCTACATCAGCGTATGTGTCAACACAGCTCCAGTGTGTAATGGAATTCAGGAAAGAAGGAGACATGTAGTGGTCAAGAATATGATTGACACAGTCTGAAATATGTGGAAGAATTTGATAATTTACCACCAACTCAACTTGGTCTGCCAAGATGTTCACCTTTCTGAATAGAAATTCCATACACACAGACTTTCCCTGGCATTCAGAGGTGCAGGAGGAGATGCAATTCTCAGTATTTTCCTTCAAATAATTACCAACACCATAATACTTGAGGTATTATTTACCTCAAGTCCAAACTCCAGATCAACAGAAAAATTAGGAAAAATGGAGATTAACTCCGGAGAAGTATGCCTATTCTAAGCCAGGTCCTTGTTACAGATACTGTCAGGATCAATATTAGTTCCCCAGTCACTGTGTGAAACAAAGTTTCCACTCAAGCTTGCATGGAGCTGGAAATGGAATTTCACCAGGGCCGCTTCAACATAAGTCCATTGTATGTGATATTTCCCACTGTCTTTGTGACAGCCTGTTAGGTCCACAGCCTATGTGACCCCAACCATTCAAGGGAAGAGCAGTATGCCTTTATCCAATGGTTTATAGTTATATTTTAATGCAGGTATCCCCACACCAAACAAAACTGCAGCTTCTGGATTAATGGGCTGCAGTATACTTCCAAGAACTTCATTGGCAATACATAGGAGTAACCTGCCCCACAGCAAAATTACACAGTCTGTTAGAAGTTTCCTTCAGTCTTCAAAACATCTGTCTTCACTCAGCACTCTTAGGGATAGAAATTGAAGAGATGATTGCCACTGATGCAGTTATTATATACTCTTGAAGAATGGGAAAGAATTGAAAATGAGTGTTGTGCCACTTAGTTGTCTGGGTAACAGTGGATGTTGGGATATTCTTTCCCTTTCACATTTTAACATATGTACTGCATTGATTTTTCTATGTACCATTAATCAGAAACTAACTATTGCACTTAAATATTTGCTGGAGATAGAGCAAAATTCTCAGATCCATGGTTGCAGGATTGTGACACTTAGATCTAGTAAGTTTTTGTAGAACTTTTATCTGCATGACTAGTTTTTGAGGGAATTGAAAGGTATCAGTAATGCTTTGCCATATGAGTTTTTTTAAAAACAACTTGTCCAATGTATTTATATGTTCTAAATATCTTTCTTTTTTGTTCTCTGTATTTTAATACATTACACATTTAAAACTGTATTTTATAACATGCTTTGTAATTTATTATTTTGTAGTTCACAGGAATTCTTAAATTTTTGCACCTATTTGTTTTTACACCTATGTGAACCACTAAAGGACAACTTAAATTTTGTGCCATAAAAACATTTTTCACCCTATAGATATATCAGCAAAAACATGCATACAATTTGAGAGACACAATTTTATGTCAAATGAGCACAATGTAATCTGAAGCATTAAAAGGAGATAGATAGCAGTTTTTTGCTTTTCTTTTTATTGTTAATTTATTGTTACACGGTTTATATTATAATAGCATCACAAGCTCATTGCACTTAAAAAGTTCAATGTATGCTATGATACCTCAATTCATTTTTTTCAATAGTTAATTACAAAGAATGAAATTTTAATGTTTCATTAACCATGCTTCTAGAAGTGATGCATTTTAAAGCAAATAATTATTTTTGATAGATCTTTTACAAAGTCCATTTGCACTAATGAATGCTTTCTTATGGCATATGACCTAATATTTGTGACTTTGCACATTGCTGATTTGGAATGATTAGAAGTAAAGACTATTTTAGCAATATAAAAAAAAAGCTTACAGTGAAGTAGGCCTAGAAACTCGGCTCTGTTTATAAGCAACAGGTCACTAAGGCACTAGACTGATGTAGGAGATATTTGGACTTAGTTCTGATACAAATATATGTGTGTTGCTTGGAGTAAATCTCAGTCAGCATACCTACTATTCTCCATTCTTAAGTAGCAATAATAGACTTCATTTTTTAGATGAAGAAAAACAAGTTACAGAAGTATATTGTTAATAAACATCTCAGAAATCCTGGGATCAGGTTATCTCCAAAATGGAGATGAACTACAACTTGGACAGCTAGAACCTCAAGCCAGGACTAAAGTTTCAATATTTCTTGTTTCTTTCAGGGTTGTGTTGTTTATGTCCTACTCATTCTTAAAGGGCTATTGAACATTACTGAAGTTGCATGAAGAAATGCTTGCAAAATCTTATTTTAATGCAGAATTAGGCAACTGGAGTGGAAGTTTTGGTCCCAGGCTGACATGAAGTGACAAAAGACATCTGTTATTCTATTTAATGATTTATATGCAATTTTAATTACAAGCATTCCAAGGGAACAGAAAAAGCAACTAGAAGACACACACATGCCCGCAGGTGTCCCTTATAGTATTTACATCCCAAATGATCATGGACTGACTCTCAACAAGAAGCTTAGGGACTCTAAGAGGATTTTGACCCATAATTAAAGATTAGAGTTCTGAGCTTCTCAATTCTACAGGGTATCTGACACAGTAAAATGACATATTCTACCACTTCAGAGACAGAGTTCAAGACAACATTTGTAGATGTAAAGTGAGTTCAAGATTTAGTTTGAGAATCCCTCTGTTCCTGTCACCCATTTCAATCCAAACACTCAAAGAGGTCTCAGAATACCCTCCAGAAGATGCCACTGTTAGATTGCAAAAACACCAGTCACTTACAAAAACCAATGGTGATGACTTTAAGTTAGTAGAACCACAACATAAATAGGTGATTCAAAGAGTTTAATAGTGTCTGCAGAGACAAAGGCCAACCTTCATCCAGAAGTCAGAACTCTTAAGCTTTCCTATCATTGGCTTATATAGTTCTGTGTAGCTTTGGGCCTGATATTTTACATAAACCTAGCATTATTTGTATCCATAATTATCTGTTGACTAATAAATAATGAGAATGTCCCTAGGGTTATATAATCCTAAATTGAATACATACTATTTCTTACATTGCATGTTCAAAAATGGTGGAAAGTCTCCACCTCTGGGTGTGTTTTTTACTATTCTAATAAGGCAGATATCACATGTAGGACTATTTTTGGGCTTCTGCATCTGTGCTTGCAATTGTTTGAATTCAGGTTCTCTGATTTACAAAGCACGATACAGTTAACCAAGGTTTGCAGGATAATGACCTGAGTATAGGTTCAAGTATGTACAGTTTATGTATATCTCATTAGTTTTGAAAGCTGGGTTCTTAGTTCACTTTGTTTCATAGTCCTTGCTGACTAACAGCTTACCCTATGTAACTCTAACAGTTTCTCTGTAACCCTAGTAAGTCTACTTACTCATTTCACAACCACTCCAACACAGCCAGCTACAGGATGGCAGACCTTATCCCATGACACAGAAGAGGGAGTATAAAGTTCAGTACTGCCCTTATTCTCTTAATCCAGGACCTATTGTTACTGCTTTCATTTAACTCACTGGTGCTCCTAGAGACACCCCAGCCCTATGAGCTTCCTCCCTCAATACAAGTGAGAACTTTAGGAAAAATTTTCCCTGCTGAAACTTCCACTTCTACACAAATATTGCTGTCCAAGTGCCCTCTTTCTCCAATATTTTTATATGCTTAGATGTAACCTGATGTGGCAACAGCTAGTCTTTTTCCATGGTGACATGGGGCCTCCTGACACATTTGCTTGTTATTCCCAAAATAATAAGGAGGAATTAGGATCTCTCATCTTATTATTTTGAATAAGGTGACCCAAATATCACCCTGGGTCTCTGAAGGCTATACACTTCCCAAGGTCCTTTTCCAACAGTCAGAAGTAGACTGGCTTTATGGGACCAACCCCTTTACTCTGAATCCCCTCTCTGAGTTCTTAGTGAGATAAGAGAGAGAAAAGGCTAGTGACAGCAATGACAGGGATGTGACAGCCAGAGAAGATTAGAAAGAAAGGCTCAATTTTCTCCAAATGAAATGAATGTATACTCACTGGTTCTGCTCTGCCTGGAAATCCATTCAAAGCTAATAAACTTCTTGTAACAGAGCCAGACCAACACAGAGCTCTTGGGGCCCTGGTGAATGATGGAACTATCACCCCAGGACTCCACATGATAGTCATGTCCTACCCATGTGAGAAAGGAAGGGTGCCTCAACTTCCCCATATGTAACCACTCACCCTTCTCCCATAATTAACATGAAGAACACACACCTGAGCTTAGAGTGCTTCTCTTTCTTTCCCGCTGCTTAAATCAGAAGGTCAAAAGAATACTGATTTGAACAGAGATCAAAGAGAACAGGGAAGGATAGGAAACAGCTGTCATTAGGTCAACGGAATATTGAAATAAGAAAACCCTTTATTTTGAAAAATTGTGGCTATTTTAAAGAGCAGAAAAACAGTGATTCATCCTTTGAATTCTAACCAAGATTGAAAGAACAATGATATTGAACAAAATTTTAAAAGGAAAAAAAATTTTGTTGAGTAGATATATGCATTTGGTCTTACTAAGCTGCTAGCTTTGGACATTTGGTTATATGATCACACTAGACATTCTATTGGCCTATTGTTTTTCTTTACAGAATAACACAGTCATGATTACCCAAAATTTATAATAAGTTCTGAAATCAGGTAAATCCAGGCATTCAAATTTGTTATTATACCTTAAGTGATTTTGGCTACCTTATGTTCACATTTGTTATTGTTGTTACTATATAGAAATGTAAAGGAACCTGTTGTTTCTAAAACCCCAAAGCACAACACCTATGCCAAGAACCAGAGTTGGGGAAAACAACCTGTTTCCTGCTTCTTCTGTCCTGACTTTCAAAGCAAGTCATTAATATGAATTAATATGAATTAATGACTCAGTGTAAAGTTTTCTGAATAGGTTGCAAAGGGAAAAGAGTCAAAGACAGTTTTCCATACATTTCTTAGGCATTCCTAGATTATACCATCTCCATCTTCATCGTCTATCTTTTTTGTGATATCATTTATGCCCCCAGACTTACTCCCTCTATCATTCTCACATGTAGCTTCTTTCAGTGTTTTGATATGATTGTATTACAGTTAGGTAGTATTGTGCTGTCCCTTTCTGAGTTTTTATATTCATTCCTGTTTCACAATCTTTATCCCTTCAGCTCCAGTTACCCAATATCTTACCCAATTTCTATTTCCTGATGGTCGCTGTTACCAATGAAAAATTCCAAGTTTATTCATTAATGTTGGTTCATATCAGTGAGACCATACAGTATCTGTCATTTAGTTTTTGGCTAATCTCACTCAGCATAATGTCCTCAAGGTCTATCCATGTTTTTGCATAATTCATAAATTTATTCTATCTTACAGTTGCATAATTTTCCATCATATGTATATTCCACAGTTTGTTTAGTCACCCATCTGTGGATGGACATTTTGGCTGTTTCCATCTCTTGGTAATTGTAAATAATGCTGCTGTAAGCATTGGTGTGCAAATGTCTGTTTGTGTCCTTGCTCTCATGTCCTTTCAGTAGAGACAGCATATAGATGGTTCCTGTTTTTTAATTCATTCTGACAGTCTATGTTTTTGATTGGGGAGTTTAATCATTAAAATTTAATGTTACTACTGCATGAGTGGTAGTTTCTTCCACTATTTTGCCTTCTGGATTTTATATGTCATATCTAATTTTCCTTCTTTTTACCCTTACTCATAGTCTTCCTTTCTACACTCTTCCCCACACCTCTCTCTTCTGTATTTTCGTATCTCTCTCTAATGCTCCTTTTAGTATTTCTTGCAGAGTAAGTATCTTGGCCACAAATTCTTTCAGTGATTTTTTAGCCTGAAAATGCTTTAATTTTTCCCTCATTTCTGAAGGACAATTTTACTGGATATAGAATTCTTGGTTGGCAGTTTTTCTCTTTTAATTATTTAAATATACCATCCCATTTTCTTTGCGCCTCCATGGTTTCTGCTGAAGAATCTGTGTATAGTGTTATGGGGCTTCCCTTGTATGTGATGGATTACTTTTCTCTTGCTGCTTTCAATATTCTCTGTTTCTTTTTGACCTCTGACATTGTGATTATTACATGTCTTGGAGTACGTCTATTTGGATCTATTCTCTTTGGGGTACACTCCACTTCTTGGATCTGTAATTGTAAGTCTTTCATAAGTGTTGGGAAATTTTCAGTGATAAATTCATCCATTAGTTTTTCTCCTCCTTTTACTTTCTTTTCTCTTTCTGGGACACCCACAACACGTATATTTGGGTGTTTCACATTGTCTCTCACTTCCCTGAGTTCATATTTTTCCATTTTTTCCTTGTTTTTTCTTTTTCTTGCCAAATTTCAGATGTTCTGTCCTCCAGTTCACTAAGCCTATCTTCTGCCTCTCCAAATCTACCATTGTAGGTTTCCATTGTTTTTTCATCTCTTCTACTGTGCCTTTCATTCCCATAAATTCTGTGATTTGTTTTTTCAGACTTTCAATTTCTTCTTTTTTGTCATTCCTTGTCTTATTTATATCCTCCCTCAATTCATTGATTTGGCTTATGATGAGGTTTTCCATGTCTACTTGTATATTCTGAATTAATTGTTTCAGATCTTGTCTGTCATTTGAATTATTGGTTTGTTCCTTTGACTGGGCCATATCTTCAATTTTCCTAGTGTGATTTGTTATTTTTTGCTGGTGTCTAGGCATTTAACTAACTTAATTAGTTTGTTTTGTAGATTGCTTTCACTTGTTTTACCTAGGGTTTTCTTGCTAGGTGAATTTGTTGTCTGTCTGTTCTTTGACATTCAGTTCAGCTTTATCTGGACCTCTAGCTTAAGTTTTGTTTAACAGAGGAGAATTTTTCAGTTCTTGTTTTCTTAGTTCTTGTCCTGATTTTATGTTGCCTCCCCACATACACACACTTGGGAGGGTCTACTTAAGTATTATAGACCCCAGCCATATTTTCCCAGGCCAAACTGGCCTCCTATGAGGAGGAAAGAGTCACTTGCATTGGTTTTCCCTGAGGGTGAAGCCAGTAGGTTGAAAGACTTTCTTGTGAAGTCTCTTGGCTCTGTTTTTCTTATCCTGCCCAGTATGTGGTGCTTGTGTGCCTGCAGGTCCCACTAGCATAAGATGATATGATACCTTTAACTTTGGTAGACTCTCCCTGTTGGGGGTATGGTGGAGACAGAGGAGAGGTTGTAGGCTGGTTTTAATGGCTTCAAATTATCAAGCCCTGGTGTCTGAATTCCTTGAGGGAGGGATTTCACCTGAGTTGAGCTTCACCCCTCCCTTTGGAAAGGCACGAGTTCTAGACAAACCCTCAAGTGAGCTTGTTTCTGCCTATGATTCTGTCAGTTGCAGCCTGAGGAACCCTGGCACTCTATCCATAGGCAGTCAAGCTTTTGTAGGAACACAGCCACAAAAATCCTCTGTTTCCTTCATTTGTTTTCCTTTTTCTGTCAGCCCTGCCTCCTTGGCATGGGGGCTAAAATGAGTGACCTCCACTTTGACCAGGTTCACATGAGCTGCGGGCCTATTTTTAGTAGTGAGAATTTGTTATTTAATTCCACAATTGACGTTTGGTTGGATCCAGCTCCTGCTGCTTGTAAAGTCTCTCTCCTTTCGCCTCTCAGAATCAGCATGTAGAGGAGGGGCACTGAACACCATGACTTGGGGAACTCACGGTTCTGGGGGAGTTTGCAGCTGGTCCACCTGGTCCAGACTGCTCTACATTGTGTATCCAGTCACTGATGTGGCCTCAGGAGATGTTCTGTACTGTTTCTGGTTATTTACTAGTTGTTCTGGAGGACGAACTAAAATGCACACATTGTTAGGCTGCCATCTTGGCCTGGAAGACAAAGGTACACTTATGAGGCAAGTGCTCCAGGCCCTTTTTTCTCTCCAGACTTTTACCATATTTTAGCCAGGTGTGCACTAGGCCTGCCTGGTCATTCACCATTCAAGAGAGAGTCCCACAGATCAGAGCTTACAGCAGTGAGAATGACAATCTTACTTCACACTCATCTAAGCTTCTTGTTTATTATTTCATCCTATGAGAAGACAGAATTTATATTGCTTTCCCAAGGCAAGCCTCCATCAGCCAGGCCTAATGGTGATTATTTCATCAAAATTTCTTGTATTGAGAAAAATGTTCCACTTTAAGATAGCAATTGTACAGTTCCCTGTGGAGATGATGTCATGCTAGAATTTTCCATTGTGCTCTTTATACTAGTTTAACACATAGAAGTCTCATGTATTTCAGTAAAGGTTAGAGTTGTGCTCCTCTACACCATGTCAACATGACAAAGCAGATTATGCACATTCTGGTTTAGGCAGATGTGTCTGATTCATACTTCCCTTCATAAGCATTACTTCTCTCCAGCTTCATGCAGTTCACACACCATTGCTCTATGTGGACAGAACAGAGACCCTTTGCCTTCTAATCTCATTCTTCCTATTGCAAAGATGTTCATTGAATGGAGGATACAGCTGGCCCAACAAAACCCTGATGCCTTACAACCCCATTCAAAACCCAGGCTACAAAGAACATTGAAGAGAAGGTGGTGTCTTCAACTCTCACTGTAGTATTCTTTATAAAGTATCCAGCTCAAGGGTGAGGTGATGAAAAACAAAGAAAAAACATGAAGAAAATGATAAGCTTCTTTATAGATGCAATAGGTTCAAAGTATTTCCCTAATCCAATTAGTCTTGTTTGTGCCTCACACTGTACTACCTCCTAAACCAAGATACAGCAACCTTTAATCAGGGAAGAGAATGTGTATCTGAGTCTGGAAACTGTTTTGAGCCAGTCAAATGTCAGGTTGTTGCTCTACTTAAGGCAACAAGGTAAAACTGACCCCAAAGTGTCATTCGCAGGAGACTAAGCTCCAGAAATGGATGACAATTTCCCAGAGCAATGTCAGGTTTTTAAGTTACTCCAAGCCATATCCATGTTTTTTTAAATTTATTTATTTATTAATTTAAAAAATTAAAAACAAACAAAAACATTAACATGTCATTTCATTCTACATATATAATCAGTAATTCTCAATATCATCACCTAGTTGCATATTCATCACTTCTGAGAACATTTGCATCAGTTCAGAAAAATAAATAAAAAGACAACAGAAAAATAATAAAATGATAACAGAGAAAAACAAAGATTATACATGCCATATCCCTTACCCCTCACTTTCATTTAACATTAGCATTTCAAACCAAATTTATTTAGCATTTGTTCTCCTTATTATTTATTTTTATTCCATATGTTCTACTCATCTGTTGATAAGGTAGATAAAAGGAGCACCAGACACAAGGTTTTCACAATCACAAAGTCACATTGTGAAAGCTATATCATTATGCAATCATCATCAAGAAACATGGCTACTGGAAAACAGCTCTACATTTTCAGGCAGTTCCCTCCAGCTTCACCATTATATCCTGGATAACAGGGTGATATCTACTTAATGCATAGGAATAACCTCCAGGATAACATCTCAACTCTGTTTGGAATCTCTCTGCCATTGAAACTTCATCTCATTTCACTCTTCCCCCTTTTGGTTGTGAAGGTATTCTCAATCCCTTGATGCTGGGTCTCAGCTCATTCTAGAGTTTTTCTCAATCCTTTGATGCTGAATCTCAGCTCATTATTGGATTTCTGTCCCACATTGCCAGGAAGATCCACACCCCTGGGAGTCATTTCCACGTAGACAGGGGAAGGGTGGTGAGTTTGCTTGCTGTTTTGGCTAGAGAGAGAGGCCGCATGTGAGCAAGAAGAGATTTTCCTTTGGGTGACTCTTAGGCCTAATTTTAAGTAGGCTTGACCTATCCCCTGGGGGGTTAAGTTTCATATGAAGAAACCCCAAGACTGGGGGCTCAGCCTGTAGCTCTGGTTACCCACACTGCTTGTCAGAATATCAAGAATTTACCTTGGGGAAGTTGAGTTTTCCCCCATTCCCATCATTACCCAAAGGGGACTTTGCAAATACTTTTCAACTCACTGATCAAATCATTCTGGGTTTCATCAGGGCAACACTCTGGACCAACGAACAAAATCTCATGTCCTATACAAAGTTCCCTGTACTTAAGGTGTTCACCCAAATATCTACATAAGTTACATAGGAGATGCACTAGTCGATGTATAAATTTGCACCAAATAAACATTTTTGCTTTAGTCTCACACATAAGTTGAAATATTAATTACCATCAATTTTCAGCACACTGCAATAATGACATTCTTTTGTTCTTCCTCATGCAAAAACATTTTTTTAATTTGTACATTGAGTCACTATCATTCTACACTCTAGGCATTCTTAGATTATACCATCTCAATCTTTATCATCTATCTATCTTCCTGAGTTCATTGATGCCCCAGCCCTCCTCACCCTCTCATTCTCATATGCAGCTTCATTCAGTGTTTTAGCATAATTGTATTACAGTTAGGTAATATTGTGCTCCAATTACCCAATATCTTACCCTATTTCTATCTCCTGATGGTCTCTGTTACCAATGAAATATTCCAAATTTATTCTCTAATGTCAGTTCATATCAGTGAAACCATACAGTATTTGTCCTTTTGTTTCTGGCTAATCACACTCAGCATAATATCCTTAAGTTCCATTCATGTTGTTACATACTTCATAACTTTATTCTGTCTTACAGCTGCATAATATTCCATCTTATGTAAATGACACAGTGTGTTTAGCCAACCGTCTGTTGTTGGGCATTTTGGCTGCTTCCATCTCTTGGTAACTTGTTAATAATGCTGCTATAAACATTGGTGTGTAAATGTCCATTTGTGTCCTTGCCCTTATGTTCTTTGAGTAGAGGCAGCATATAGATGGGTCGTGTTTTTGAATCCATTCTACCAGATTATGCCTTTTGATTGGAGAGTTTAATCCATTAACATTCTGTGTAATTACTGCATGGGTAGTACTTTCTTCTACTATTTTGCCTGCTGGATTTTATATGTCATATCTAATTTTACTTCTCTTTACCTTTACTCATAGTCTTCCTTTATACACTCTTCTCCATACTTCTCTCTTCTGTCTTTTCATATCTGTCTCTAGTGCTCCCTTTAGTATTTCTTGCAGAGCTGGTCTCTTGTTTGCAAAGTCTCTCAGTGATTTTCTGTCTGAAATGTTTTAATTTCGCCCTCATTTTTGAAGGACAATTTCGCTGGATATAGAATTTATGGTTGGCAGTTTTTCTCTTTTAATAGTTAAAATATATCATCCCACTGTCTTCTTGTCTCCATGGTTTCTGCTGAGAAATCTGTGCATAGTCTTATGGGGCTTTCCTTCTATGTGATGGATTGCTTTTCTATTTCTGCTTTCAAGCTTCTCTGTTTCTCTTTAACCTCTGACATTGTGATTTCTAAATGTCTTGGAGTACATCTATTTGGATCTATTTTCTTTGGTGTATGCTGCACTTGTTGGATCTGTAACTTTAAGACTTTCATAAGAGTTGGGAAATTTTCAGTGATAATTTCCTCCATTAGTTTTTCTCCTCCTTTTCCCTTCTCTTCTCCTTCTTGGACACCCACAACACGTATATTCATGCACTTCATATTGTCCTTCAATTCCCTGAGTCCCTGTTCATATTTTTTCATTTTTTCCCTATATTTTCTTTTTCTCACTGGATTTCAGGTGTTCTGTCCTCCAGTTCACTAATCCTATCTTCTGCTTCTCCAAATCTACCATTGTAGGTTTCCATTGGTTTTTTCATCTCTTCTACTGTGCCTTCATTCCCTTAAGTTCTGTGATTTGTTTTTTCAGACTTTCAATTTCTTATTTTTGTTCATTCCTTGCCTTCTTTATATCTTCCCTCAATTCATTGATTTGGCTTTTGATGAGGTTTTCCATGTCTGTTTGTACATTCTCAATTAATTGTGTCAGCTCCTGTGTGTCATGTGAATTGTTGGTTTGTTCCTTTGACTGGGTCATATATTCAATTGTCCTAGTGTGATTTGTTATTTTTTTGCTACTGTCAAGGCATTTAACTACCTTAATTAGTTTATTCTGTAGATTGCTTTCCCTTGCTTTACCTAGGGTTTTCTTGCTGGGTGAATTTGTTGTCTGTCTGTTCTTTGACATTCAGTTCAGCTTTATCTGGACCTCTAGCTTAAGTTTTGTTTAACAGAGGAGAATTTTTCAGTTCTTGTTTTCTTGGTTCTTGCCCTGATTGTATGGTGCCTTCCCCCACCCACCCTTAGGAGGGTCTACTTAGATATTATGGACCCCAGCCGGGTTTTCCCAGAGCAAAATGGCCTCCTATCAGGAGGAAGGAGTCACATGCATCAATTTTCTCTAAGAGTGAGACCCAGAAGGTTTAAAGACTTTCCTCTGAAGTCTCTTGGCTCTGTTTTTCTTATCCTGCCCAGTATGTGGTGCTTGTGTGCCTACAGGTCCCACCAGCATAAGATGATGTGGTACATTTAACTTTGGTAAAGTCTCCCCGCTGGGGGTGTGGTGAGACAGAGGAGAGGTTGCAGGCTGGTTTTAATGCCTTCAAATCACCAGGCCCTGGTGTCTTAATTCCTTGAGGGAGGGATTCCATCTGAGTTGGGCTTCACCCTTCCCTGAGAAAGGCACAGTCTCCAGATATTTCCCCCAAAGTGCTCACTTCTGCCTATGCCTATGCAGCCTGAGAATTCCTGCTGCTGTATCCAAAGGCAGTCAAGTCTTTGTAGAAACACATCCACAAAAACCTCTGTTTCCTTCTCTTTTTCCCCCCTTTTTCCATCAGCCCCTCCCACTTGGTATCAGAGCAAAAATGAGCAACCTCCACTTTGACTAGGTTCACCTAAGCTGGTGGCCTATTTTCAGTAATCAGAATTTGTTAATTAATTCCACAATTGGCGTTTACTTGTGCTCAGTCCCTGCTCTTGGTAAATTTCCTTTCCTTTCCCCTCTGGGAAGCAACATGTGTGGAAAGGGTGCCGGCCACTCCAGCTTTGGGAACTCATGGTTCTGTGGGGGCTCGCAGCTGGTCCAGCTGGTCCAGACTGGGGTACACTGTGTGTCTGGTCACTGATGTGTCCCCAGGAGATGTTCTGTACTTTTTCTGGTTATTTAGTAGTGGTTCTGGAGGACAAAATAAAATGCACACATTGTTTAGCTACCATCTTGACATGGAACTCCCATGTCTTCTTTTTAAAACTAAGTTCCAAGATCCCTACTTCATCTTATGCCAGACCTAATTCTCAATGTCCCACACTATATAGACATCATAGTTCCAACTAAAGTTTTCCCCTCATCACTCTTGAAATGTTGCAATTGACGCTCTGTGAGGTCCAGTGCTGGTTCTGATTCAAGCATGTTGGCTTTACTTTGGAATCATCCTCTTTTGCTTTAGTCACAAAGCCCCATTAGATGGTTGGTCTTTCAGATACAGGTAGCAACATCTTCTGATCTTACATCAGGTGCCACCTATCTTAATCACCATTTTTCTTGTGATTAAGTGCCTACATATGCCTTACTTTCTATTCCTGCTCTGTAATAATGGACCACTGATAAAGGAATTACTACAGGAAAAGTCATACTACTCTGCATTTGTTACCCCTGGCATATCCATGCCCATGTTGTCACCATAGTTAACATCAATAGCTACTAATTCTCTGTCACATTTGTGCTTTTCTACATGCAAAGGATGTGATACAGGGAAGTGTTGCTTTGGTGTTCTTCCTTCTGATCCTCTGTATGAAGCCTCTCCCTGCATGTTCCCCTGAACAACTCCTTTGTAAATTTGATTTGCAGAAGGGTCCCTGACAACTGTTACACAAAGGTACCATTTATTAATAAATATACCAAGTCTCCTTAATAAGAGTAAAAACTGGAACCAGGGGCTTGTCTCTGGTGATTGAATTAGTAAGGCCTGCACCTACTGAGCCAAAGCTTTTAGTCACCCTGGGGCACTTTGGGACTATATCTACTGTTTGGTATGGATATAAGAAAGTTAAATATTTTCTGTCATAATTAGGATCATAATTTCCCACTTTCTGTGCACGTACACATGCATACATACATACATACATACATACATACATATTTTTGTAACTTTTCATACATCTGCCAGTCTGGTACCTAGAAGAATGATAGACAATAATTTCTAAAATGAAGTGTCCCAGTGACCTAGCTGGGGGTGAATCATGAAAATAATTTCGACTCATGAATCCAGGCCACACTTTCAACTATGCTTTGTGTGACTACATGGGATGTTGTGTTTAATAATGAGTCAATTTTCTGGAACTCTCTCTCAGATTTGTTACCTGGACTTAAAAGTAACAACCCAAAGGAGACTGTGCATTAACCCCCACACATTGTCTTCTTACTGGTTCATGAAAAACCCTAAGAATTTTCTGTATTTAACATAGAACATCAGTACCTTGTTTTCCTTCATGTCCAAATTATTTTAGCCTTTTAATGAGATCAAGGTCAAGGAATATGGACCTATCTTGTCACCCAGAGTCTGCCATTTTCAAGAAGATGAAAAAGATTTCTAGAGGGAACTACAGGCTTTTATCCCTAAATTCTCTTATGGAGATGGTAACAATTCACTGAATTTCAGAGATTCTCTCTATGAACCTGCAGAAAATGCCTAGTTTTCAAAGTTAAAAATAATTCGTAGATTCACAGTGATAAAAAGTTTTGTTTTTTAAAACTGTAACTTATTCTATTGCTTTATTTAACTCACTTAGATGGGATACCATAGGTGGCCCAGGAGTATGAACAAACTATGTGACTATAGAAGTGCCAACCCTATGATAATTTCACATCCACCACCATGGGAAAAGTAGCATTCCTTTAACTGTTATGATTAAGGAGAAGAATTCAGGAATATTTAGCAGTGTTGGTAACAATTCCAAAGGGCCACAAAGCATAGGATGTTACTTCTGAACAAAATCATCAATTCCAACCACTCTGAGGTAGAATAAACAACTGGAGAAGATAGAGCTACTGGAACCCAGAAGCCCTGGTCTTCCTTAGGAAACTGATCCATGCTGATCTTCTGATGGACATTGTTTCAGTTTGCTAAAGCTACTGGAATACATTGTGTCCAAAATGTATTTTCTTTTATAATGAGTCTAAAGTTATAAGCAACAGCTCTGAAGCTGTAAAAATATCCAAATTAAGGCAGCAAGTGGATACCTTCTCAGAGAAAAGGCAGATAGCATACAACATTGCACTGTGTCACATGAGAAGGTACATGGTGACAGTCGTTGGCTCTTTTCTCCTGAGTTAGTTTCAAAATGGCTCTTTCAGTCCCTATTCACCCCCCTAAAAGTTTTCACTAAGTTAATTAAGACCCATTTTGAATAGGTGGGTTACATGTCCATGGAGACAATGTAATCAAAATGTCCCACCCAATAATAGGTCTGACCCACAAGATTGAATTAGGAGGATATGGCTTTTCTGGAGTACATGATACTTTAACACCAGCACAAAGGCAGAACCATGCAGCAGCCTCTAAAATTTATGTTTGAATCACTGAGGAGATGAAGTATCCTGGATATGAGCCCTACAGTTTCCTGTCCATGTCCCACTCATGGCTGAGCTTAGCTGGGAGAGGGGTGATTAGGTAGCTTGTTAAGGTTAAGCTAATGCTTAACCTTAAGCTTAACACTTAAGCTAATGCTTCTTTGAATTGGTAACAAAGCATAGGCAAGGAATTGATGAGTTCTCAAAAAGGAACATGGACAAATCAATGAGAACATTTGAGCAGGATAGAGTAAAAAACCCTATGAATGCCATTGAAGAGAAACAAGTGTAAAAATACACTTTTATTTGTTGGCACATTAAGCATGTATTTCAGAGGGTCTCCTAATAAATAAGAATTCCAGAGGTTTAGATATAAGATGCAAACTCAACACTCTTCCACATGCACAAAGTGAAAAGAAAAACAACCAACTGAAACCAACCTAGTGAAATGAGCAGAGAAGAACAGGAAGACACTTGTACCTGTTTTCCATATGTTCGAGACATGGATGAAACAAATAAAACCTAAATCAAATTTTAGAGAAGAAAGTTAAAATACTTGGGATTAAAATTTCACTGTATGGGATTAACAGCAAGTCCGCATTGCTGAAGAAAAGACTAGTGAACTTTAGAACAGAGTAACATAAAATGTCCAAAATGAAGTATAGATAGAACACAATAAATATACATAAGGAAAATGGTGAGTTGTAAGTCAACTTCAAGAGTCATAAGATATACATATGTGGGTCCGACCCCAAAAGTGGAGAAGTAAGGTGGTACTTGGAAAAAATAGTCATCCAAAATTTCCACATATTACAGAAGCCATAAGCACTCAAAAATCCAAGAAGATAAAAAATAATTAAACAGAAGAAACAAGGAAACTTTAAAATGGCACAGCATGATCATGTTGCCCAAAACAAATCATATGATGATAAAATCTTTAGTGTAGCCAGAGGAAATGTTTATATTTGTTATCTGTTGTACATTTATGATACCACAAACAAATACAACCAAAATATTAAGTGATAAACAAAGACCAAGCAAATGATCTAATTAACTGATAGTTCATTTTACTTACTATTCCATGCAGCTCCCAGCACCACTGGTTTAAAAAATATCCACTAGTAGTTAAGTTGGCCTTCGTGTATGTTTTGGCTTCTATATTTCTTCCCCCAAGCATCACCCCAATCTAGTTTCCACTTTCATAATCACATCCTTTCAAAACACAATGTGAATCCTTGGGCATTGTATTCTAAGACCCTTGTTCAAAATGAGTCATCATACTGTAACATACCTGAAAATTCCAAATACTTAACTAAACAGCTGCTCTTTTCATAAAGTTGTCCAAAGTCTCTGCCATAATATAAATGAAAACATATCACAAAGACAAATAAAAATATTGCACATGACGTGCTTTTTATATTCCCAAGCTGCCTCCTTTAACGTCTTGTTTATCATAAGACCACAGAATAGCTAATGGGCTTGGATTCTTCATATATCTTAAAGATAATTGAATCCTTTATGAAAATTGCTATGCACTTTCATTTTTGGGAAAAGTTCCTCATGCTCTGGCAGCAAGGGTTTCTCTTACAAAAGAATCTCAAATATTAGGCAGACACATTTCCCTATGAATTTTTATCTCATATTCTTTTAACCACTACTTCAATTACCATTCGCTGTGTCTTTTTCTTATCACATTCACTGGGCTGGGAATTTGGTATTCATGTAGTATAATTTATGAACACCAACTTCAGGAGAACAATGTGCTGCCAGGAACAATGGAAGAGAGATAAATTGTGTTTTCTTGTCACACTTCAGGTAAGCTGTTGTTCTAGTTTGCTAGCTGCTGGAATGCAACACACCAGAGATGGATTGACTTTTAATAAAAGGGGATTTATTTTGTTGGTTCTTCAGAGGAAAGGCAGCTAACTTTCCATGAGGTTCTTTCTTACATGGGAGGCACAGAATGGTCTCTGCTGGTCTTCTCTCCAGGCCCCTGGGTTCCAATAACTTTCCCCGGGGTGACTTTCTGCATCTCCAAAGGCCTGGGCTGAGCTGCAAGTGCTGAGATGAGGAATGCCAAGCTGCTTGGTTGTGCAACATAGTGCTCTCTCATTTAAGCACCAGCCAATTAAGTCAAACGTCACTCATTGCAGCAGACACGCCTCCTAGCTGACTGCAGATGTAATTAGCAACATATGAGGTTCATGTACAATTGGCTTGTGTCCGCAGCAACAGAACTAGGTATGCTCACCTGGTCAAGTTGACAACTGAATCTAAATAACACATGTGAACTAGGTATGCTCACCTGGCCAAGTTGACAACTGAATCTAACTAACACAACTGTCTTCTTCTAAAGAAGAAAATTTCCCAAAATCTTGGACAGAAAGTCACAAGGATCACCAGGTTTTAGCAGAATATTGTAGTCTTCCCTAGATTTGACACACATCATGTTTGAAATGAGCAGTTCACTATTAGAACTTCAGCAAAAGGATCAGCCAGGACTATCTAAGGAAATTTTCCTTTTGCAAAGAAGACAAAGCATTATTGGTAGACATCCTAGAACACTGTTATCATCCAAATGTATTTAATATATCAGAATTAACCACCCAGGAATATAATATTTTTCATGCTCTACAAAGGAAATGGCTTTGCGTTTTCAAACTTTCTTAAAAGTTGCTTGGAGGACTCTCCTAAGCCCCTGAAAAAATGATTTAAAAGATTTGGTTAAAACCATATTTGGTATCTTATACCTGTCAGAAACTTTCTACTTCTTCAGGGTCTGTTTCTGCTCAATTTTCACAAAGACCCAGGGAAGAAAGTCAAGATTCAGGACATCAGTTGCATATTACAACTGGATACTGGGGTTCAATATTCCAACTCTCCTGAAAACTTTGTGAAAATAATCTGTTTTTAATATGTAAGCTTGTTCCTTCCAGTATCTGTTTCTGAGAATGCAAACTGAAACTGGATTGATCTTCTAACTGTAGATAAGGCATTTTTTATTAGAGGGCATAGATCATGGTTAATACTAGTGACAGTATCACAAAGCAAGTTCAACTGGGCAATGGAAACATGGTCCAGGGGAAACAATGCTTACTCACAGGGGTTTGTGTACATTGGTCCCAGTGGTGGCACAAAAGTGAAGTTCACTATTCCTTATTACAGAAAATGATAATAACATGGCAAAACCATTTTGAATATTTTACAAACCAAAATCAAGTCACTTGTCTAGTACTGAACAAATCTCTGTAGAGACGATGCACTTAAACCTGGATTTTCCTGAAATAGTTCCAATTTTCATAAAGAGCCTGGGAGGATTTTCCAAGACCTCGAAAAATTAGCACCAAAATTCCACTAAAAATGCTGCAGATTGAGTAGATATAGTCAGTCTTCATAAAGATCCAGGGGAGTAAAAAACACAAAAAAAATAAAGGCCAGATTTAGGAGATCAGATGCACATTACAAAGTTGTTAAGATGGCTCCCATGTTCTTTGTTCCAGCTTTTCAAAAATCTATGTAAATTCAGAACCACCCATATGAAGGCAAAAGCTCATATAGAAATGAGGATTCTGGCAAATAGTGTTATTCTTATATTATAGCAGATAAAGGTCTTTTTTGATTGGAGGAAGTAGAAAAAGCTAAAACTGAAAGAGAAATGTGAGCAGAGATTTCTCTCACAGACTCCAAACCTTCAGGATAATCATCATACTCCAGAACTTGAGGATAATAGAGTTTATTTGGCAAAAATATAGCCATGCCACAAAATGTAAAACTAGAGGAGCCAAAAATCACTTTGTCTGTGATGAAGAGAGAATTGAGAACTGTTGCAGAGTTTGCTGTTAGATCACTTTTCAAGATGCTTGTGGATGCTTCATGGCTCTTGCAGGTAGGAAAGTCCTGAATTTAACCAGAGAAGAACCTGAGGTCAGCAAGTGAAAATATATTAGAACTTTCAGTGATCCCATTGCCCAGGGGCATGGAGGGAATATCCAAACTTGTCAAATATCATGTACTGGAACTATAGTTATGACCTTATTTTTACTATGGTATGTCTAGACACAACTTTGTATCTTTGAGTTTGTTCCAAAGACTAGAAATGGAAGCACAGTTCTTCTTAGATCAGGTAGACTGCTATGTTAGTTAGATTCAGTTGTCAACTTGGCCAGGTCAGCATACCTAGTCTTGTTGCTATGGACATAAACCAATGGTGCGTGCAGCTCATCTGTTGCCAATTACATCTGCAATCAGCTAGGAGGCATGTCTGCTGCAATGAGTGATGTTTGACTTAATTGGCTGGTGCTTAAATGGGAGATTGCAATGTAGCACTGCTAAGCAGCTAGGCATTCCTCATCTCAGCACTTGCAGCTCAGCCCCGGCTTTTGGAGCTTGAGAAAGAAATCACCCTGGGGAAAGTTGTTGGAACCCAAGGGCCTGGAGAGAAGACCAGCAGAGACCATTCTGTGCCTTCTATGTAAGAAAGAACCTCAGTGGAAAGTTAGCTGTCTTTCCTCTGAAGGGCCAACAAAATAAATCACCTTTTATTAAAAGCCAATCCACTCTGGTGTGTTGCATTCCAGCAGCTAGCAAACTAGAACAGATTTAGTACTAGAGAGTGGGGTGCTGCTGCAGTTTGCAAATACCAGACCTGTTGGAATGGTGTTTTGGATGGCTAAGGGGAAGATTTTGGAGGAATTGTGAAGAGAATGATGGAGAAGACCTGGAGTGCATGAAGGGACTGTTGGTGTAAATGGAACCACTGCCAATCTTGACAAAGGAGGACACAAAAGGGAGAGACTGGAGTTTGCAGAGTGAGACCCATGGATGCTCGGGTCTGAAGCCAAGAAATCTCTGCCAGGAGAGTGAGCCCACCTGTATACATGGAGCAGGTGAGTTTATCCTGAAGGGTAAGGATGAGCCTCTCATCTTGTTGCAGTGGAACAGTTGTGTAGCCTCAGGCCTTGGAGAAGGTAGAGCACGCTCCTTGGGGGACTGGGAGAGCTTGGATGCCACCATGTGGAGGGGTTGAGCGTGTGTCCCAGAAATGGCAGAGAGCCCAGGGGTGGCCCTGATGCCTGGAGATAGTGGAGCCTAGAGGTGGTCTCCTCGATGTTCCCTGAGGTTGATTTGGAAAGAGGCGGCCCACTGCATAGGCCCTCAGAAAGGGTGGGACTGCCACTTTCTAAAGCCAAGGATGAATGACTTTCAGACTTTGAAATCCAATGGTGTTTGCCTACAGGTTTTCCTTCCAGTTTCTCCCTATGGATCTGGTATTCATCCTCCTTTGCATATTGGCATCAGATAATTTGTTTTGAGATTCACAGGCCCACAGCAAGAAGAGAAGTTTTTGCACCTGTTTAAAGTGATGCTTGAAGTTGCCAAGTTGATAAGAGGTGGACACCTGTTAGTTAGATTCAGTTGTCAACTTGGCCCGGTCAGCAAACCTAGTCTTGTTGCTGCAGACGTAATCCAATGGTGCATGAACCTCATCTGTTGCCAATTACATCTGCAGTCAGCTAGGAGGCGTGTCTGCTGCAATGTGTGATGTTTGACTTAATTGGCTGGTGCTTAAATAGGAGATTGCAACGTAGCACTGCTAAACAGCTCGGCATTCCTCATCTCAGCACTTGCAACTCAGCCCAGGCCTTTGGAGATGGAGAAAGAAATCACCCTGGGTAAAGTTGTTGGAACCCAAGGGCCTGGAGAGAAGACCAGCAGAGACCATCCTGTGCCTTTCACATAAGAAAGAACCTCAGTGGAAAGATAGCTGCCTTTCCTCTGAAGAACCAACAAAATAAATCCCCTTTTATTAAAAGCCAATCCATCTCTGGTGTGTTGCATTCCAGCAGCTAGCAGACTAGAACAACTGCCTCAACATGAAATTGATTTTTTAATGACTCAAAGGCTCACAGTGTCTTTGGGGAATGTATCACTTTATAATCACTGTGCCCTTAGTAATCCCAACACCATTCTTGGTGGACAGATGTGTGGAAACCCAAAGATACCTTCAAAATCACATTTTCTCTGCTCATGTTTGTGTTGAAATGACGAGTTTGTTTCATCAGTGTATGAGTGGTGCCTGTTGAACATGTATAGGCACCCCCAGACCCCCTGCACTGAGGACTTGTAGGAAGTTCCTACTTTCTGTTATATTGGGGTCAGAATCAGCTGCAGAGATGCCTTGTCAAATGTGATTCCCTTCCAAGGGACAGCTGCATCTCTTCCCTGAGCCAGATGAGAAAAAAGGCATGGGTTTCTCAGTCTGCTGCAGGGTAAATGACACATAATAGTTTGGTTGGCTGAAACTGGTGAGCCTGCATCACCACTGCCATGTCCACTGACCAATCCTGCTTCATCTCCTTTCCCTTCACTGACCATTTTCCCTAATGCATATTTCACAGTGCTAACATTTTCTGAGCATAGTCTCCTGTCCTTTGACCCCACAGCTTTCAACAAAATATAAAATCACTTAACATTAGTGAAATTATCCTCATTTAAGTGGATCATAAAGATTTGAAAATGAAATTCTTTTTGCCCTCTCTTCTGCAGGCATCCAGAAAGAGAAGGGAAATAAGATTACTCATTTTTTTCAAAAGTTGTTTATTTTTCTTTTTGTTGTTTTGGCTTTTGCTGCAGAGACCGGCTCCTGAAGCAGTCTTCAGTGAATTTCTCAATAATTGCTTAGTCCCACAATAGATGAGCTTTTCCCATGGCCTGTCCTTATTCACTGCTTCTCTAATTTCATGGCCCAAATCCCCAAAATGGTTGAAAATTTTCAGGGTGTCTCCTTCCTATATTCATTCTGGTTCATTTGCACAAATTTGTCTATGCTTCTGTTCTCAGCTATTTCAGCCAGTCTTCATTTATTCTTCTGCTCCTTCTATAGTTATGAAACTGCGGTTACTATTCAAGCACTCTCACCAATCCCCTCAAAAGAAAAGTACAGTACAATGTGTTTGATGCATAGTTAAGATCTAGAACATTCTCTTCAGTGTGAGTGTAATGAGATTTGGGCATTTGATATGCCCTGATAGGATGACCAATGTACTCCATCATTAAATAATTATCTCACACAAAATCATTCTGTCTAGACTTATGTATATTGAGTTTCAATTACTCTGGAACAAGCCTAAGGCTGAAAATCCTTACAGAACCTGGCATCTATTAAGGCTTGTCTACTGAAATGAGGTAGGGATTTCAATAGCCATTTCTAGACTCATTACACCATCAGCCTAACTAGTGTCAAGGCAATCTCTGCCCATTTTGTACAGGAGGACCCATATTCATTTTACAAGGTTTGTCAACTTTTCTCATACATTTGGATCTACCTTTAGTGACCATCATTTATTTTGCAGGGAGATACCTGGAAATCCTTTCAGCCCACATTTGGGGTCTTTTATCAGTGTCAACGTTGATGGAAATGACAACTGAATTTGATTACCATTTCATAATTGAATTATAAAGCATATTCATTACCAAACCCTAATTTGTTATCCACTGCTCATTTCAACTTTACCAAATTTGTCTTCACTTTAGACATTTGAAGAGGTATATACAGGATTAAAGTGGGAGTTGATACAGGTGTTTAGGTAGTGTGATGGTCAGGTCCATGTGTCAACTTGGCCAGGTGATAGTGCCCAGTTTTCTAGTCAAGCAAGCATTGGCCTATCTGTTTCAGTGAGGACTTGACATGGATTTAAATCATGAGCCTATTTATTACATTCATGGCTGGTTATATTGGCGGTCAGCTAAGGGGAGTGTGTTCTGCAATGTTTGATGCTTAATCTAATCACAGGAAAACTCCTAAGGAGGATTAAAAAGAGACAATGTCTTTTCCTGCTTTAGCCAGTCATCCTCTCCTGAGAGTTTGTTGAGAATCTTCATAGGAGCTGCCAGCTTATGGACTGCCCTACAGTTTTTGGACTTATACACCCTCATGGTTGCAAGGGACACTTTAATCTCACATTTACAAATATCTCCTGTTGGTTCTTTTCTCTAGAACCCTAACTAACACAGCCCATTTTGGGGGGTGGTTCTTGAGAAACATAAACATAAAAATGGGTTTTTACAAGTAATTTTCTACTCTGACTAGACTCAGAGACACTAATGAGACTCTGTTTCCAATAATCAAGATGGCAAATACAGTCCATAAATTGAGTTGGCAAAAGAGATACTCAAAATATTACCATTAGATTCTGCTCATTTTACCCTTATATATATGATATAAGGCTCTGGGTGAGAGTGTTTTTGACATCTTTATGATATTTTGTGGACTTAAGAGGTATGATGATTTTGGCTGGTGGTTGTTAGATAGTGATGAGGTAAAGAGATGAGCTGAAGTCTTCAAACTCACAGCCTTAGGACCTTTTGAAAGATGTTTCAAAGCATCTGAAGAAAAATCTTTTCCTGTAGCTGCAGACTTGAAATCTCTGAAAATCAGAACCAGACTCTCAATTTTAGCATAGGAGATTTGCAGCCTAAACTGAAATTTCAACTTTCAGTGTGTCTGCTGTTAAAGTGAAGGTATTGTTCGGAAAGGAGTGAGATCTTTAAAAATGGGATGGAGACATATTGATTAATAATGACTGTTTTGGAGACCATGAATCCCTAGATTATGCTGAGATTTTTCTAGATAAATCTGTAATGCTCTGCTCTGAGGACATAACTGCCCCCGCCATCATTCCCTGAGGAAAGAGCTCCTCAAGTACATCTGGAGGTGTCTGCTGTTGAACTTCCAACAGAAGAGGTTGACAATTCAGTGGATGTGAGGCACATAATTACTTCACAAGTAGAATCAGCCCTTGCTCCTCTGTCTGGAGTGAATAATACTGTTTCACCAAATGAAACTGCAAAGGAATGCCCTGAAGTAATTGGCTTGAAGACACTTCTAATTATGTATATGGCATGCCACCACCACTCCTCTTTTCTTCCAGAACTATAACTAGAATAAAGTCTCAACAGGCAGCTAAATGTGAGGTAGAAAGTGTAACTCATGAGGAGGTATTCTCTACTCTAAAAGAACAGCCTGATTTTTCCAATTTATATAGACTGAAATCATGGGAATATGTGGCAATGGATTTTAAGGGTATGGTATAATGATGGGAGGAATATAAAGTTGGATCAGGCTTAATTTACTTATATGGGCCCACTAAGCAGAGATTCTGCTTTCAGTATTATAGTTCATGGGGTTAAAAAGGGTATTAACAGTTTGTTTGGGTAGTTGTATGAAACATGGATCACAGGATGGCCTAATTTACCTAAGGTTGAAATGACAGAACTGCCCTAGTATAATGTAGCCATGGGGATCCAAAGGCTTTGGAGAGGTAAAGTGAATTTATCATAGAAGGTCTACTCACACACCCCAAGAATGTCCAGAGGACACACCTTTTATAACTGTGGAAAATAAATCTATGAGGATAGAGCTATCATCCCCAAAGAGCTCTCTAGTTGCCCTCCTCTGTAGGTCAGATATAACTGTGGGAACTGTTGTTACTGAGCTGGAATCCTTAAACACAATAGGGATGATCAGAACCCGAGTTGGTAGAAGCCAAGGGCATCCCCATCTCACCAAAGGTAAGTTGGTAGTGATTATCATAATGGACTGCAGACTCAAAGCAGGAATCAAAATAACCTGACTCGCAGAGACTTCCATTGTTGGCTAGCAGAAAATGGGGTGCCTAGAAGTACAATAGAAAGGCAGTCTCCTACATTCTTTTTTTGAGCTGTAGAAGCACAAAAGTTCTAGTTAAAATGAACAGATGTTTTACCTAAATTACAAAAACAAAGAGTCATTGTCCCTTAATTAACTTCCAGATTTGAGGCCATTTACTGACCCAGAGACCCTTGAAAGACAGGAAGACCAGATTCCTTTGGGGAAGGACTCTCTTAAACTGACACAAATTTGTACTGTTAATCTTCCTCCAAGCCTTCCCCAATGAAACCTAAGCTTATTCTGATGACAACTGTGCACTGGGAAAAAGAAACCAATCAGATATTTGGGGAATTGTTAAATGCTGATTCAAAAATGACATTAATTCTGGGAGATCCAAAATATCACTCTCATCCACAAGTCACAGAGGGGCCTTGTGAAAGGTGATGGATGGAGTTGCAGCTCAAGTTTGTCTCACAGTGGATCCACGTTGTCCCCAGACATATTCTGTAGTTTGTCCCTAGTTCCAGGAGTCACAATTGGAACAGGTATATTGAGCAACTGGCAGAATCCCCACATTGGTTTGTGACTCATGGAGTGAGAGCTATTATGGCAGGAAAGGCCAAAGTGGAAGCCACTAGAACTACCCTTATCAAGAAAATTAGTAATTATAAGGAGTATTGTACTTCTAGGGGGATTGCAAACACTAGTGCCCTCTTAAGGACTTGATGTATGCGGGGGTGGCGGTTTCCACTGTATCCCCATTCAATTCTCCAATTTTTCCTGTGCAGAAAACAGAAAGACCTTGAAGGTTGATGTTGGATTTTCATAAACTCAACCAGGTGTTGACTCCAATTGCAGTTGCTGTTCCAGATGCGGTATCATTGCTTGAGCAAATCAATACATCAAATGCTATCTGGTATGCAGCTACTGATCTGGCAAATGCTTTATTCTCAATTGCTGTAAGTACCACCAGAAACTGTGTCCTTTCAGCTGGCAAGGTCAGAAAATCAGTTCCACTGTCCTGCCTCAGATATAAATCAACTCTTCAGCTCCATGTCATAACCTAGTCTGCAGGGAACTTGATCATTTCTCCCTCCTAGGAGACACCACCCTGGTCCATTATATTGATGTTATCATGTTGATTGCAGCTAGTGAGCAAGAAGTGTCAACTACTCTGGATTTATTGGTAAGACATTTGCATGTCAGAAGATGGGAGATAAATCCAACAAAAATACAGGGTCCTTCCACTGAAGTGAAATTTCCACATGTTAAGTGCTATGGAACATGTTGAGATATCCCCTCTAAAGTGATGCACAGGTTGTTGCATCTGGGCCATTCTGCAACCAAAAATGAGGCACAGCATCTAATGTGTCTCTTTGGATTTTGGAGATAAGATATTTTTTATTTGGTTTGTCATTCTGTCCCATTTACCAAGTGACCTGAAAAGCAGATAATTTTGAATGGAGACCTGAACAAGAGGGGGTTCTACACCAGTTCCAGGCTATTGTTCAAGCTGCTCTGCCATGTGGGCCATTTGATCTAGGAGATCCAGTGGTGCTAGAAGTGTCAGCCAAAATTAGAGATGTTGTCTGAGCCTTTGGCTGTCCCCTATAGAGAAACACAAAATAGACCCTTTGGATTTTGGAACAAAGCCTTACCATCCACTGCAGAAAACTGCTCTCCTCTTGAAAAACTGCCTTTGGCCTGCTACTGGGCCTTAGAAGAGACCAAATTATTAGCTATGGGCCATCAAGTAACCATGAAAACTGAGTCGCTTACCAAGCTGTAAATGTCTGACTTACCAATGCATAAAGTTGGGTGTGCACAGCAGCACTCCAGCATAAAATGGAAATACTATATATGAGGTAGAGCCAGAACAGTTAGTGAAAGCACAAGTTATGTGAGTAAGTGGCCTAAATGCCCATGGCCTGCTTTCCTGTTTCATTACCTTCTCTTTCCTAGGCCAGAGCTATATCTTTGGAATCAGTTCCTTAAAGTCAGTTGACAGAGAAAGAGAAAACTTGTGCTTGAATTACAGATGACTCTACACGATATTAAGGCACCACCTGAAAGTAGATGGTGGCAGCACAGCATCCCTTTTCCAGGATGTCACCAAAGGACAATGGTGAGGGGAAATCCTTCCACTGGTTGGAACTCTGAGAAGTGCACATGATTGTACCTTTTGCTTAGAAAGAAAATTTGCCAGAGGTGTGTTTATATACTCACTCATGTGCTGTTGCAAAAGGTTTGGCTGAATGGTCAGGGACCTGGAAGAAGTATGACTGCAAGGTTGGTGACAAGGAGGTCTGGAGCAGAGGTTTGTGGATACAACTTACTGAGTGGTCAAAGAACATGAAGATATTTGTGTCCCATGACAATTTGCACCAGAGGTTGGCTTCAGCAGAAGAATGTTTTATTAATCAAATGCATATGATGACCCAGTCTGTGGATACCTGTCATCCCCTTTCCCCAGAAATTCGTGTCATAGGCAAATGGGCTCATGGAAAAAGTGCTTATGATGGTAGGAATGGAAGTTATTCATGGGCTCAGCAACATGGACTTCCTTGACATTCATCAAGGTGGACCTGGCTACAGTCACTGCTGAATGGCCAATCTGCTAGCAACTGAGACCCACACTTAGCCCCAATAGGATATAATTTCCCAAGGTGATCATCTGGATACATGATGGCAGGTTTATTACATGAGACCACTTCTGTAATGGAAGAGGCAGTGATTTGTTCTTCTGGAATAGACACATACTCTGGATATGGGTTTGCATTCCCTGCATGCAATGTCTCTAACAAAACTACCACCCACGGACTTACAAAAATTCTTATTCACCATCATCATATTCCATGTAGCATTGCTTTTGATAATGAAACCTGCTTCATAGCAAATTAAGTGTGGAAATGGGCATATGCTCATGGAATTCTCTGTTCTTACCATGTTTATCATCATCCAGAGGCAGCTGCAGTGAGAGAATGATGGAATGTCCTTTTGAAAACTCAATTACATTGCCAACTCTGGGGCAATAGTTTGCAAAGCTCTTGCAATGTTCTCAAGGAGGCTGTGTATGCTCTGAATCAGCACCCAATCTATGGTACAGTTTCTCCTATAGCCAAATTCATGGGTCCAGAAATCAAGGGGTGGATGTGAAAGTTGCACCACACACTATTACCCCTAATGATCCACTCGAAAAATTTTAGTTTCCAGTCACTGAAACCTTTAGTTCTGTTGGTTGACAGGTTTTAGCTCCAGAATGGGTAATGCTTCCATTGGAAGAAATGACAATAATTCCATTAAACTGGAATCAACAATTGTCACCTGGTCTCATTGGTCTACTCATGTCCTTGAATCAACAATCCAAAAAGGGGATTATTTGACTGGCTGGGATAGTTGATCCTGACTATCAAGGGGAAATAGGACTGCAACTAAATGATGGAAGTAAAGTGCTTTCTATAATATAGGAGATCATCTAGGGCATCTGTTATTCTACAATACCCTGTGATCAAAGTCAAAGTAAAACTGTGACAATCCAATCCAGACAGGACTTCTAATGGCTCAGAAACCTCAGCAGTGAAGGTTTGGGTCATCCCAATAGGCAAAGAACCACAGCCAGCTGAGGGACTTGTGAGGATAAAGGAAACATGTAATGGATAGTGTAAGAAGTTATTGATAAATATGAACTATGACCACAAATCAGTTACAGAAACGAGATATGTAATTGTATGAATTTCCTCCTAGCCTTGTAATTAGTATATGTATATATATTAGTATTTATACATAAAGAAATATCTTTGCTTTCCTTTCTATTTTATCCCTTTTATTATATGACATAAGTTGTTTAGTTCATGTTATAATATTTAAGTTGTAGGACATCAAGTTTATAAGTGAATATATCTAAAGACTTGCAGCCTATTCCGGAGAGATTTAATTCATTTAAATTTGCACACAGGACAGTTAAGTATTTTGTGAAGAAAAAATGCATCTGTTATTGTTTTTTGTTTAGAGATTAAATGTGGTTTAAGGTGATGTTTATAGCTGTCAAGTTGACAAGGGGTGGACAGTGATGGTCAGGTCCATGTGTCAACTTTTAACCAGATAATAGTGCCCATTTGTCCAGACAAGCAAGCATTGACCTAGATGTGTTATGAGAACATTTCATGTTAAATCATGAACATGTTGTTTACATCCATGTCTGATTACATTGGCAGTCAGTTAAAGGGAACGCTTTCTGCAATGAATGATAATTAATCTACTTAACCCTCGGTTTTTAGGAAAGATTCAGAAAAGTGAATATCTCTCTCTGCTTCAGCTAGCCAGCCTCTCTGAGAGTTCATTGAGGACCTTTACTGGACCTGTCAGTTTGTGTCCTTCCCTACATATTTTGGACTCATATACACCCATGGTTGCATCAGACCATCAGATTTTATAAATCTCATATTTACACACATCTCTTCTCAGTTCTGTTTAACTGGATAACACTAATACAGTTTGTTTAATGGAATTTCAATGTCTGCCAGTGATTATTGCATTCTTTACCTGGAGAATGAAGAGACAGCTGGAGAACTCCTAGTTCCTTGGGATTTGGATCCTTGAGGCAATAATAATAATCAAGACATATCACTTGTACCAAAGTCCCAGGACCTGTTCCAATTTCTGAACACATCATTACTTCTTCAATACTCCTATTTCCTATTCCTTATTAAATTAAGTTACAGCAAAGTATATCAAACTCTAAAATTTAATAGAGAAAGAAATTCAGACTGACCTAGAATGTCAGATCCATTAGATTTCAGAGGAATTACTTCTCTATTCTGAGCATTGACTCATTGCATCTCTTCTCCAAGAAGGTTAAGTTAAAAGATCCCTTCAATCCCTGTTGCAGACTTTGTGTCCCTAGAACACCAATGTCAATGAGCATAGTACCACCTCGACCTTATACAACAAACAGCTTCCCTGGTGGTCTCTAGGATTTCTAGAAGAGAGAGAAATCCTCTCTCTTCATAGGGCTCTTATCTAAACATTAGCCCTTTATGTTCTATTTTCCTTCTTCAAATTTGGGGTTTTATGAGTCCTTGCATCATCTCAACCTATAATATTCCTTTTCCCAACTGACTAAATCTTTACCTGTAATGCTTGTACTTGACCCATTGCTTACGTTAAAAAATTCAGACCTAATATTTTCATTTGCCTTAATGTATAATTATTTTAATAATATTATGTTCTTATATTTCATTGAGTATACACATCCTGTTGTTTAAAAGTTCACATATCTTTATGACTGGAGAAATTCAGAATCTTTGATCTATGGGGAGTTCTCAAGGGAGTGTGTGAGGTGACTATGTCAAGGTTGGTGATGTGTGGTTTATTTAGGATAAAATTCATTAACCTTCTGAGTTCTGGGAGTTGTGTATGCATATAGGCAATATTAGCGACTCCAACTTCAGCTCAAACTAACTATGGCAGCATTAGGTCTGAGGAACAGGAAGACAATGTCTCTTTTTAATCATGGTGCCCATGCTGTGGCTAGGGATAGGATAAAATACTGGAACACATCGGGGAGGTCCTTCAGATTTCTACACTGACAAGCTCTCAGTTTATCCCAAACAGTCCTAAAGATTTAGTGTGCCGGTTTAAAAGGATGTATGCCCCTAAAAAAGCCACTTTAATCGAAATCACATTTCATATAGGTAGAATAATCCCTATTAAATACTGTATATTTGAAACTGTCATCAGATCATCTCCCTGAATGATGTGATTTAATCAAGAGTGGTTTTTAAGATGGATTAGTTGATAATATGTCTCCACCCATTTAGGTGGGTCTTGATTGGTTTACTGGAGTCCCAAAACATTTTGGAGAATGGAAGATTCAGAGAGAGCAGAGAATGCTGCAACATCATGAAGCAGAGAGTCCACCAGCCATCTTTGGAGATGAAGAAGAAAACGCCTCCCAGGAAGCTTCATGAAACTGGAAGCCAGGATAGAAACCTAGCATATGGTGCTGTGTTCATCATGTGTACTTCCAGCTGAAAGAGAAGCCCTGACTGTGTTTTCCATGTGCCCTCTCATTTGAGAGAGAAACATTGAACTTCATAGGCCTTCTTGAAGCAAGGTATCTTTCCCTGGATGCCTTTGATTGGACATATCTATAGACTTGTTTAATTGGGACATTCATTTGGTCTTAGAACTATAACTAACAACTTATTACATTCCCCTTTTTGAAAGCCATTCCATTTCTGGCATATTGCATTCCAGCAGCTAGCAAACTATAACACTTAGCATCATTATCTTGGACTGTGACTTATAATTAGCCTCATTCTCAGACTCCCCTTCACAGACCATAGGGAAGTGAACATTAAAATTTAAATCCCCAAGATCTGCAATTTTCCACTCCTTCTCCCTTGCTGACTCACAAGGTCCCCCTATCCCTCACAGGACTTCATAGGTACAAGTTGCCTTAACAGCTTACTGTAAGAAAGTATCCTATAGGAAGTGGTGCAGGATGGATGCATAGCACCCAATAAAGGAAAGCTCCCATGATTTCAAAGATTCATTTTAGAAAGAATTAAAGTAAAATTATATGCAAATACACAGAGTATAAACAACTTTCTATTAGAAACCCTCAAAACATAAAGGACACATTAATGATCAACAAAATGGAAAACAGTTTGACAATATTTTTATTTTATCTTTCAGTTCATAGTGTATGAAAGAGAATCACATATTTACTTTGTACCACCAATAGAGCTTTGGGGAGACTAATCTGCTCTCCTTATCTACTTCAGAGAACAGCACTTCTAAAAGGTTAATTTCCAGTCATAACAGGGATTTCCAAACACCAAGAGAGAGCAGAAAGAAGGGGAATCTGGGAGGCATCAGATTCAGCACCAGGGAGGGGAGTAAATCTCACTGTTCTAACTGTGAGGGCACTTCATGATAAAATAAATTTAGCAGGTTAATAGTTTCATAAAATACAGCCTTGGAAAGCACTAGAAAATACAGAGTTTCCCTGTTCTTTGAGTTTTCTACAGTGAACACTGGTCATGATAGTACCTGGGGAAACTGTTAGTTTTCCATGTGAAGATGGTAGCAGACCACCATATCTCAGCTTCTTTAATAAAGTTACCTAGCAAGGAGTTTCCCAAGAGAGGGTTCAGGCTTGAATTTATACAGTTACCTAGCATCTCTTAATGGGATCATTTAAATGATCTCAGTTAGTCCTCAAAAGCCTTGTGTCTGCCATGACTTACATAGCAGGGCAAGAAGTGCTAGATGAGAAGAACCTCGCCAATGGAAAGCATACTAGGACTGACTTTTCTGTTTACAGACATCAGGCCACTAAAGACACTGGACTGAATCAGAAAAGTGGGCCAAAGTCCATCCTTCAAAGATTTTTCCCTCTTTATCTTCAGAGTTAGATTTTAGTATTGCTGTTTAAGAAGGGAAAAATGGATTGCTGGTTGGTTTTTTTCAAAGTAATTTAATGAAATTATAGAAGCATTTTGTTAAGAAATACCTCAGAAGTGCTAGGATCATTAGATACACATTGGACGTATATTACAGAACATCTAGGTACCAGGGAATTGAAGCTTTATTTTTTTGGCCAAAGATTCCAATTGCCCAAAAAGGTAATTATACCCAGACTTTACTAATGTCCATTAGCCTTTAAGTCACATGCTGGCCATATCCAATATTAATTGAGAATTTGGCAATTGGACAAGAGCCCCATGGAACAAGGTAAACCTTGGGTGGCAGAATAAACCTGTCATTCAATTTCATGATCTGTGGAGAATCTTCTTACAAGAGTTTACAAATGAAATGAAAGACCATTAATAGCTACCTGTCCACAAGTGTTCCCAGGCAAAGAGAATCAGGAAAGAGCTTCCTCACTGGCAATTTCCAATTTTTCACAAAGCTTCCTTTCCCATGCCCTGTAACAGCCTTGGCTCCTGCACTCACTCAGCCTTGGTTTCCATGGCTACTTGAATTTTCTTTAGTCCTTCATTTTTTCCCCTAGAAGGTAGGAGGAATTTGGGTCTTTCTGCTTTATTCTTTTTACAAGAACATTAAGAATTATTTAACATTAAATGAGTTATGAACATTTGCATTTTAATAGTAGTAAGTATCATTTAATACTTACATTAGATGTGCTTATTGTATAATATATATCCAATGATCATAATTACATTTATACACAAACTAATTACTGAGTTTGAAAGCCTTCTTATGCTGTACACATATATTTCAATGAAGTATAAGCCCAGTACTGTAAAGTACCTACACTTTAAATTATTTTTGAGAAAGAGTAAGTGTTAGAATTTGTGTTTTGCGCTGACAAGAGTGTGGCAGTAATTACCAAAATTGCAACCTAAGAAATAATCATAGCAGAAAATGGGACATACTTCACTTATCAACAATAAAATGCCACATCTTAAATATACATAGGAATATTTTTTTAATAAATCAAGTGTGAAATAAAGCACTGCAGAAACCAAAATGGGGGATGGGGGGAAGAAACAAGATTCTTTGGTAATAATAACTAAATGCATGCACTGAAAAGCAAAAAGAAATATAAATCCTTCTAGACTTAAAAAAATCAACAATTGGAAATCAGTAACAAAGTGACCTCTGGCTATAGACTGCACATAAAAATATACCCTTACTGTGCTCTGAAATCACAGCAGCAAGATGATGTCAGAAGAGTAACCTTGACATTATAGAGTGTACATATGGGCCATTAAAGCTGTTTTGTAATAAACATTTCCCAGAATTGATAAAATGATGCTCTGTGGCCAAAAGCATCAGAACTAAGAATTTCATAGATTTTAAACATACTGTATAATATCTTCTAATAATGCTGAATGTCCATGTCCTTAGCATTGAACAGTTTCAACGAAAGTCAGTATAGTTCTTCTGAGGCTATACACACTCATGATATGTGATCCTTCTGGGAGCTGCAGCTTTGTAGGTGGGTCTGATAATGTTGCAGAGTCAGGAGACTAGGACAGACTTTTCACTGCCATTGTTTAATTTCCTCTATAAGCCTCAGGAGTTAGTTTATAAGAAATATCATTTTCTTCCTGTTCATGTACATTGTCCTTTGTGACTTCTTCAGGTGGACCTTCTGGTTTATGATTTAAGATCTGTGTTATGTCTTTAAGGATGAAGGGAAAATCCTTACTGATTTTTCCCTTCTTTTCTTATTTATCTATCACTTCTTCAGAATTTATTCTGTTTGGCTCAGGTTTGAAAACGGTTTCATTAGAAACATTTTCAGTTTTTAAAAACTCTTTTTAAAATCTGTACTTTGAAGTTCACCTTCTTTTGGTCAGACACTTTCTGCTGCAGGGGATTCGTGGTTTGTCTTTACATCATTCTCCCTGATGAGTGTCCAATTAATTAATGTTACTTGATAGCAAATCATCTCTCTCTTGATTCTGGGTAATCCTGAATTTATTATCCCTTAAATTTGAAGGACTTTGTAAGGGTGACTGGCTGAAGCACCTATAATATTTAATCCTTTTTTACCTTTTCCTTATGCATGCCTGCTTGTGTCTGCTTAATCTTTCCATTTGCTCTTCTGCAATCATTCTAGGTTTAGTATCTTAAGTCAAATGGAATCGTTCCACTTCACCTCTTGGTCTCTACATTCTTGGATCCAACATCTTCTTAGTTTTTCTTAAGGTTACATATGAGGCAATTGTCAAAGATTCAGGTGTCTGTGATTTGCATCTTGAAGGGGCTATGCCAAAAGGAAAGTGGGAACCTTTAACAACCAAAGTTTCCATCTCTGAGACATGTCCTGAATTTTCTTCTCCATTAGACTCATCAACTTCTGCAACTGTTAACTGTAGTTCACTCTTGTAGAATCTATAATCTGGACCATCATTTTTTTAAAACTTTTTTATTGTATAGTGTAACATATATGCAAAGCAAAGAAATAAAAAAGCAATAGTTTTCAAAGCACTCTTTAAAATAGGTTAAGGGCATATCCCAGTGTTTTTCATGGGCTACCCTATGATCCTTTTGTATCTTTCTTTCCACCTCCTCTAGAATATAGGAGGCTAGAGGGTTTGCATACTTTTTTATCATCACAATTGACATTTTTCCTCCTTTTTTGTGAACAATATCATATATACAAAACAAAGCTATGTTTCAAATCACAGCACCACAAGTAGTTTTAAAACATATTTCAGATTTTAAAATGGGTTACAATTACATAATTTAAAATTTTTACTTCTAGCTATACTAAAATACTGGAGACTAAAAGAAATATCAATTTAATGATTCAGAATTCATATTCATTTATTAGGTCTTATCTTCTATGTATTATTTCACCATCAATTTTGATCTTTCCACACCTCTCTTTGGGGTTGTTTGGGCATGTGATAACAGTTTTCCCCCTGTACCCTGGACTTAAGCACTCTTTATACAAGAATCATATCTTTGAAGTAATTTTTATGAGAACTCATTCATATTTCTAGTGTGACAGAGTGAGACACATAGGTCTATACAACCCCTTTTAATCTTGTTCATCTTCAATATGGTAATATTACTTCTAGACCCACTAGAGAATCACCTTCTCTTCTATCAATTCCCTTACATTAGAGTTAAACCTCATTAGCCAACAGTTCACCTATCTCTAGTTTCTATCTCTAAGTCCCCTATATTCTGTATTACAAGCCTCTGATTATGTCTTTATGCTGGTCATAAAAGTGAAATCCTATTGTGTCTGGCTAATTTCACTCAGCATTATTTCCTCAAGTCTCATCCATCTTGTCATGTGCTTCAGGACATTATTTTGTTTTACTGCTCCATAATATTCCATCATATGTATGTACCACATTTTTTGACCCAATCATCTATTGATGGGCATTTGGTTTGTTTTCATTTTCTTTTGATTGTGAATAATTCTGCTATGAACATCAGTATGTAAATGTCTATTTGTGTTGTTGCTTTCAGCTCTTCTGGGTATATACTGAGTAGTGCTATTGCTGGGTCATAGGACAACTTGATATTTACTTTCCTAAGGATTTGCCAAATGGTCTTCATGGTGACTGTCCATTACACATTTGCACCAGCAGTGAATAAGTGTCCAGTTACTCTACATCCTCTGCAACATTATAGTTTTCTACTTGTTTAATATCAGCCATTCTGCTATTAAAGAGAGACATGAGCATCTCTTCATGTGCTTTTGAGCCATTTGTATTTGCCCTTCAGAAAAAATGGCTATTCATATCTTTAGCCCATTTTATAGTTGGGTTGTTTGTTATTTTGTTGTTGAGTTGTGTGATTTCTTTGTACATACAGGAAATCAAACTTTTGTCTGATATATGATTTCAAAATGCTTTCTCCAAATGAATTGGCTGCCTCTTCACCTTTTTGACAAAGTCTTTTGAGGTGCAGAAGCATTTGATTTCGAGGAGTTCCCATTTGTCTTTTTTTTTATTTGTTGCTTGTGCTTTCAGTGTAAATTTAGGAAGCTACCTTCCATTACAAGGTTTTGAAGATGTTTCTGTACATTTTCTTCTAGAAGCTTTATGGTGCTATTTCTTATATTTAGGTATTTGATCCACTTTGAGTTTAATTTTGTGTAGGGTGTAAGTTAGGAGTTCCCTTTCATTCTCTTGGCTATTGATATCCAGTTCTTCCATGCCTCATTATTGAAAAGACTATTTTGTACCAGTTCAGAGGATTAGGGGGCCTTGTCAAAAATCAGTTGACCATAGATTTGGTGGTCTATTTCTGTACTCTCAATTCAATTCCATTGGTCAATGCTTCTGTCTTTGTGCCAGTACCATGATGTTTTTGACCAATGTAGCTTGATAAAAGGTTTTAAAGTCAGGGAGTGTCAATCCTACCACTTCATTCTTCTTTCTTAAGATGCTTTAAGCTATTCAGGGTATCTTTCACTTCCAGATGAACTTGGTAGTTAACTTTTCCAAATTTTCAAAGTAGGTTATTGTAATTTTGATTGGTACTGTTTGAATCTGTAGATAAATTAGGGGAGAATTGACATTTTAACAATATTTAGCCTTCCTATCCATGAGCAGCAAATGTCTTTCCACCTATTTAGATCTTCTTTGATTTCTTTGAACAATGTTATATAGTTCTCTGTGTACAAGTCCTTTACATCCCCAGTTAAGTTTGTTCCTAAGTATTTGATTCTTTTGGCTGTTTTTTTGGAATGGAAACTTTTAACTGTCTCTTCAGCTAGCTCATTGCTAGTGAATAGAAATGTTACTGATTTTTGCACATTAATTTTATAGCCCACTACCTTGCTGAATTTGTTTATTAGCTCAAGTAGCTTTGCTGTAGATTTTGCAGGATCTTCCAAGTATAGGATCATATCCTTTACAAATAATGAGAGTTTTACATCTTGCTTTCCAATTTGGATGACTTTTATTTCTTTGTCCTGTCTGATTCTTCCAGCTAGAACTTCTAGCACAATTTTGAATAATAGTGGTGACAGTGGGCATCCTTGTCTTCTACATGATCTTGGGGGAAGGCTTTCAGTCTCTCCATTGATTACAATGGTGGCTGTCAGTTTTTCATATATTCCCTTTATCATATTGAGGCAGTTACCTTTGATTCCAATCTTTTGGAATGGTTTTATCAGAACAGGATGCTGAATTTTGTTGAATGCCTTTTCAGCATCAATTGAGATGATCATGTGATTTATTCCTTTTGATTTATTAATGTGCTATATTACATTAATTGATTTTCTTGTGTTGAACCATCCATGCATTCCTGGTATAAACCCCACTGGGTAATGGTGTTTAATTCTATTAATGTGCTATTGGATGTGATTTGCTAATATTCTGTTAAGAATTTCTGCATCTATGTTCATTAGGGAGACCTTTCATTTCTTATAACATCTTTACCCATTTTGGGTATTAAAATGATATTAGCACCAGAAAATAAGTTAGGTAGACTTATTTTTCCTCAATTTTTTGAAAAGTTTGAGAAATGTTAGTTCTTTTTGCTGTGTTTGATAAAACTCCCCTGTGAAACCATCTGGCCCTGGGCTTTTCTTCATAGAAAGATTTTTGAGGACTGATTGAATCTCTTTACTTGTGATTGGTTTCTTGTAATTTTCTATTTCTTCAGAGTCAGTGTAGCTTGTTTGTGTGTCTCCAGGAATTTGCCCATCTCATCTAAGTTGTCTGGTTTGTTGGCATATAGTTTTACATAGTATCCTATTTTATGATTTCTTTTCTTTCTTCAGGGCCTGTGGTAATGCACTCCTTCTCATTTCTGATTTTGTTTATTTTCATCCTCTCTCATTTTTTGTTTGTCAGTTTTATTCACGGCCCATCAATTTTATTGATTTTCTCAAAGAACCAACTTTTTAAATTGATTCTTTCTATTGTTCTTTTGTTCTCCCATTCATTTATCTACATCATCATCTTTGTAATTTCTCTCATCCTATTTGCTTAGGGGTTAGTTTGCTGTTCTTTCTCAAGCATCTCCAGGTTTGCTGTTAAGTCCTCAATTTTTTCTCTTTCTTGTTTTTTTAATACAGGCATTTAAGGCAATAAATTTCCTTTGCTGCATCCCATAAGTTCTGATATGCTGTATTCTCAGTTTCATTCATTTCAAGAGAGTTACTGATTTCTCTAGCAATTTCTTCTTTCACACACTAGTTGTTTAAAATTGTGTTATTTAATCTCCATATATTTGTGAATGTTCTAATTCTTTGGTGGTTGTTGAGATTCAGCTTCATTACATTGTGATCAGAGAAAGTGTTTTGAATAATTTCAATATTTTTAAATTTATAAAGACCTATTTTATGCCAGCATATGAGCTGTCCTGGAGTATGTTCCATGAGGATTAGGGAAGAATGTATAACCTTGTGCTTTGTGGTGCAATGACCAATATATGTCTCATAGGTCTAATTTTTTTATCAAGTTATTTAATATTTCTATTTCCTTGTTGATCTTCTATCTGGTTGTTCTATCTATAGAGGAGAGTGTGTATTGAAGTCTCCTACTATTATTGTTGAAACATCTATTATCCCTTCAGTTTTGTCAATGTCTGTCTCATATACTTTGGAATTCTTTGGCTGGGAGCATAAACGTTTATGATTGTTATATCTTCATGGCAAATTGACCCTTTAATTAGTAATTCTGAATCCTGTCTCTCTGAGAATTTTGTTTTTATGTATTAATAAACATCCTCTAGGTAAGCTAAATTTAGTTGGCTTTCTGTTGCTTTATGTGAAAGGATCCTAAATAATACTGTCATAAAAATTCAATAAATTCCAAATGTATCAATTGTTCAATTTATATAACAGGATCATATGATAACAAAAGCAAAATTGGAACAGCAAAAGAAGAAATAGTCAAAATAACTTTGGAAATAGAAACATACTTGCACATAGAGGGATTATATTATCTTTATAAAATAATGAATTCTATTACCCTACATATATAAAAATTTAGCCAAGCTACATGTACAAGGAGGAATAAAATTAAATGACTAAGAATGCATTTCAAGTTTTAAGAAAAGATTATTAAGTAATGAAGGAAAAGAAAATAATTTTAGCTTAGAGAAAAGCAGGGAATAGTTACAAACTTTTCAAAAGTTAAATTACAAAAGAGGAAAAGTGTAAATATAAACAATATAATGAAGAAAGGAAATGCCAATATTGATGTGATTCAACTCTATCAAAACATGTTTTGCAAAAAATTAATGGCAGTATTACAAAAATTGATAAATCAATTTGTATTCTAAGAAAATATGTTTATGACATTTAAAATTTTTGTGGCAGAAAATAATAGTGGAGCAATTTTTGGAAGATTTCAACAAAAGGGAAATATAAAATAGCTGCAATCTAAGAAAATTTTGTGAAGAAATTTTATTGATTTTTCAAAAGAACATGTATTACTTCTTCCATGTAAACATCAACTGTAGATGGATGAATTTAAAGCACTTGCTGGATAATTAAAAAATCAGGCATGTCATGGTGGTTCAGCAGGTTGAGTTCTTGCCACCATGCCAGAGACCCAGGTTTGATTCCCAGTGCCTGCCCATATAAAACACACAAATGAACAAAAAATATCTTTGCATTTAGTAAGAGAAATAAAACAGAAATGGAAAATCTATGATCCTAAAACAGTAGACAAATATTTTACCTATGATTTAATCAAAGTTTAATCTCTAAACTCAACAAAATTCTAATCAAAATCCCATATAAATCACTTTGTAAATCACAAAAACCTAAAATTTTATTTGAAATTAAAGATAAATGGAAATTGAAAAATAAATTAATTTGAATGGAACATCAATCACAGCAAGGTGTTAATATATATTAAAATCTGCAGTAATCAATATAGAGTAACATAGAGTGAAGCACTAGATATATCAGTATAGTAGCCATCCCTCAAACCAAGGCAGTACTTGAGGATGACATTTTAATCCAGAGAAGGAATGATATATTATCCTGCAACTGGTTTTGAGATAATGGACCAATAATTTTTATAGTATCATATTTCTATCACATAAACAGTATTTAAAAATACAAAATAATGCCATTAAAGAATTAGAATAAAATATTCAGAGGGGTTACTACCTCCAAATTATATAGATAAAATCTTAATCCATAAAAGAAAAGATTGCACATTAAGAAAACATAAGAAAAATGATTAGAGAAGTCACACATACAATCAAAAAATTAAATGGAAAACTATAATATGAAAAGTTTTCAATTTATCAAAATGAAAAATAATAATTATAATGCATATATCAAAATATGCATAATTAAGAAAATAATATTACAAAGGAAAAAATCCAATTTTAGAGAGGAAACATAAAATACTCCAACAATTCAAATAATGCAAATTTTTAAATTTTAGATAATTATCTATCACCTACCAAATGTGTAGAGATGTTCTGAGGATTTTTTTTGGTCACTTTGAAATATTTAATGAATATTTTTCATTTTAGGTAACTATTAATTAGACCTCATATGATAACATATCTCACTAAGCAAAATTTCAATATAAATAAAATTGATGTTTTGATTTCAGTGTTAGATAATTGCAAATACAGGCAAGTATGTCTATACATGAATGTTGCAGCAAACTTTCAAAAGTTAATTTATAAAAATAATACATGAACATGATCAAATGATTAAATAATATTACTCAGTTAATAGAATGATGCAAAGTATCCAGAAAAGGTAAATCTGTACCTACAGACTGGACATTAAAGGAAGCATGAAGCTAGAAGTTGGGAATGAGGACACTTGTAACAGGCAAGAGAGGGATCTTATGCAGTGGTAGGAAAGCCCTAAAACTGGATTTTGCTGAATGCTACTTACCTCAGAAAATTTACTAAAAGTCATTAAATTATTTTGAATTATTCATTTAAAATGCTGATTTTTACCATAAGTAAATTACCCCTCAAAGATGTTGTTAAAAATAAACTAATACAGGGCAGGCAATGGCGGCAAGAGACCCAGGTTCATTTTCTGGTGTCTTCCCATGGAAAAAACAAAAAGGTAATAATTAATTAATTAATTAATTAATTAATGCAGGGGTTCAAGCATAGTTCTGTGGCGGAATGCTCACCTGCCATATGGGAGACCCAAGTTTGATTCCCGGTCCAGGCATTTCTGAAAAATCAAGCAAACAAGCAAAACAAAATGAAAGAAATAAAATATTCAACAAATGGTACTACAATAATAGGATACTCACATGGAAAAATAATGAACTATGACAGCACCAGATAGCACACAAATTTTTCTTTAATTAAAAAATAAACAAATACAGAGATTTATGGGAACATGGTGGAATACAATAGATCAAGTTCACCTGGGCTCCAAGGAACAGCTAAAGAAGTGACAGACAGAAAAGAGCCTGGGACAGAAATTCCAGGGTACAAGTGAGCTGAGAGGGTCTTCTACACCATATAATGAGGACCTGGTTGAAAAAACTGAGGAATTAAGATGCACAGAACTGAAAAACCTCAAGGTAGAGCAAAGAGCATATAGTGCTCATGAACATAGCAAGCCCAGAGGCACTCAGGAGTGCATGACAAGGAGGTGGGATTTATGAAGCAAACCAAGCAGCTTTCCTTGAAGGTGCCACACCGATGCCTACCACCAACCCCTGTGACTCAGTGCCCCCATGCCCCATGGGGGTGTCTATGCCACACATCACTCTCTGCCCAGCACACATGCTTACTCCTGTCCTGGTCCCTTCAAACACAGGGAGCTCAGAACAGGAAGGAGGGCTTGTAATTCTGTACAGCTTAACACAATGCTGGAATACATTGAGAGTATGTTGAGCAGATAATTTAAAAGTATCAGTAAAGTCCTTTAAAGGACAAGAGACAAAATATGAAACTATTAAACTTTATCACCAAGGAAACTCGTGATACTCTCTCCAACATTAGGGACTCCCAAGCCAATAGGCCAAGCCCTTGATCTTGAGGTTTGCTCTTGTGAAGCTTATTTATGTAGCAGAGAAGCTTAGCCTACCTTGAGTTATGCCTAAAGGTTACTTCCAGAAGAACTCTTCTGTTGCTCAACTGTGGTCTCTACTTCTCTAAGTCCAATTCTGCAATTGAAATCATAACCCTCCCTCCTATATATGACATGACATCAAGGTTTGAAAGTTTCCCTGACAACATGTGATATGGATCCCAGCGAGGAGCCTGGTCATGGCACCATGAGATGGACAATGCCTTCTTGACCAAAAGGGGGAAAAGAGTTGTTACAAATAAGGTATCAGTGGCTGAGATAGTTCAAATAAAGTTCCTTCCATCCCTAATTCCACTTGGGTACACCACCCTCAAAACTGAGCTATTACTTTTAATTGTTTTTCCTATTTCTCTAAATATCTTATGCTGCCATTTTCCTTATTATTTTACATATATTCTACTAATATAATATAACAGTAGATATTGATTAAACACTCCTCTTTTCCACATATTATTCTAGTATTAATTATATTGTTAAAATTATCATTTTGATAACTTCAGTATTTTTTATTGCAGAAACAAATACTAGAAATTCATTTTCTTTGGTAAGTCTTCTTTTTGTCTTTCTCCTTTTCTGGAGTTCTGGGTGCTTTTGATTTACTAATAATCAAGTATTTTCATCATAGCCACATTAAAAAAGGTCTCAGTAATAATAGCTCTTCAATAATACTCCCTTCCTCTAGAAACACTGTCTTTCTCATATTCCAATCAAAACTGTTGGCACTCCAGGCAGGCTTTAATGGCCAAGATGTTCTTACATCTATTTCCAGCTCCACCAATCTAAATCTACTGCTTCTGAGTTCCTGTTTCCTCATTATTTACTTTCATTTTTCTAGGGCACAATTCCTGGAAACAAACATACCAGTAGTCCTACCACATCTTTATTTTATTATTCTACATTGCCCATGAAACATATATGTTCTGTGAATTGGTTTATTTGTTTAAGCCCATTTCACTTAATGCTATCATGTCATGTTATTATAACAGTCATTATTGCTGGAATGTTACTAGCCATTTAAGTGACTTTATTTACTTCAGAAATACTTAAAATGATTTCATTACTTAGACTTTTTAAATTTCAGTGATGTAGCAGATATATTTATTTTTCTCATTCCTTGTAGTCCATAATTAGTTAACTCATACAATATAGAGGTTGAAGCTATGGTTTGGTAAATTCATCAGCATTATATATGAAGAAAAGAAAATTTACTATGCTTTTTATTCATTATTATTTCTGAAATATTCTATTTTTCACTTTTGCCTTCTTGGGTTGATTTTTCTGTGATGCTTACCTTTGACTTCAGAATGTCTGTGGTGTTTTAAAGCTGTATTCAACCTGGTTGATAAAAAATATGTTCTTAAATTTAATCCATTCCTGTGGGTGTGAACAAATTGCAAGTCAGACCTTTTTATAAGCCTACTTCAGTTAGATGTGACCCACTTCAGTCAGGATGGCTCTTAATCCTTTTATAAGAGGCCTTTATATATGGAGAGAATATGGGGGAGAAGGAACACAGAAGCAAGAAGTTGAAAGTAACAAAATTCAGAAGAAAATGGAGAAATTAGCAGATGCTGCCATGTGTCTTGCATTGTTGCAGAGGAGCCAAGGATTGCCAGCAGTCAGTTTTCAGGAATAAAGCACCTCTTTCATGATAACATTATTTGTAAATGTTCCTGGTTTCAAGCTGTAAGCTAATAAATTCTCATTGTTTAAGCCAACCCACTTAATAACATCTATTTTAAGCAGCCTAGGAAACAAAAATGGAATTTGATACCAAGAGAGTGAGGTGCTGATACTACAAATAATAATAATGCAGAAACAGCTTTGGAATTGGGTAATGTGTAGAGGATGGAATTGCAATATTCTTGATAGAAAAGGCCTAAATTGCTTTGAAGAGACTGTTGGTAGAAATATGTATGCTAAAGATGCTTCTGATGAACTCTTAGATGGAAATAATGCATGTGTTATTGGAAACTGGAAGAAAAGTGGTCATTCTTTATAGGAAACAAAGAACTTGTTGAAATCTGCCTTTTTTGGTGGAAGGCAGAATTTGAAAATGATGGGATCAGATATTTATCTGAGGATATTTCTAGGATAAGTATGGAAAGTGCAGCCTGGTTTATCCTTGAAGCTTATAGAAAAATGCAAAAAGAAATGGATAAGCTGAGAACTGAACTCCTGAAACAATGAAACTGGTGGTTTGAAAAAATTTGAGTTTCTGAAAACCAAGACTCCAGAAAATATTGTTCCATGAGAGGGTTTAGCAAAACATGGATCCAGTCAGCCATTTCAGTACAAGTCAGGACTGGAAATGTAGTTATCTAGGAAGGATCTATGAAAAGTTCTTCTTTTATGATAAAAGCCCCAACATAGGGCTTGGAACCTGTGTACTACATGCGAAACTACAAGTTTTTGTGAGATCACTATGAATGGAACCACTGCCAGTTTGGACCAATAGGCACAGAAATCACTGGGAACAAGTAGCTGAAAGTAATAAGACCTGGAAGAAGAAGATGGAGAGACTAGAAGATGATGTCATGTGTCTTTCCATGTGCCAGAGAAGCAGCAATCACTGGCAGATGGTCTTCAGAAAGGAAGCCTGGCTTTGATGATGCCTTATTTTGGATGTTTTCCTGACCTGAAACCATAAGCCAATAAATTTCTATTGTTTAAGCCAACCCATTTCATGGTACGTGCTTTAAGCAGCCTAAGAAACTAAAACATGCTCTTTGTTTTTGCTGGTGGTGTTAGTATACACTCTGCAAGATTTCTTTGATGTTACATTCCAAACATTACTATTTAATATTTTCACAATCTTAGTTTCTTTTGGCTTAAACAATGAGTATTTATTGGCTCACAGTTTTGGGGCTAGAAATCCAAAGTCAAGATATCAATAAGCTAATATTTTCTCCCAGAAGATTGTGGCATTTTAGAGCTGGCTGCCAGCAATTCTTTGTCTTTGGCATTTCTGTCCATGGCAATGTATAGAGTGGCATCTTCTCAGTTTTCTTTAGGGTTCCACTGACTCCAAACTTCTGTACTCTTCCCATGGCTTCTCATTCCATCACTAATTTTCATTGCTTATGAGGACTCGGGCCATATTGAATTAAGCTCCACATCCATTCAGTTTGGGCCAATCTTAATTGGTCACATCTTCATAAGTCCTGTTTAAAATGGGTTCACACCCATGTGCCAGGGTTTGGGGCCTGAACATGCCATTTTTGGAGGACATGATTCAATCCCCAACATAAGCTTTCCATAAATTTCTATGTTTCATGAATTTAAAAAATGCCCAATACATCAGAAATTACAAAATTGATAGAGACTTGAAAGCAAATCAATAAATGATACAACTTAGACTCAAATTTTCTGATCCATAATTCCATTAACTTCACCAAAATTATGATATTTGGGGTAGCACATAAATGAGAAATACCTGATTAAGTAGTTCTGAACAAATTTCCCTTGAACTACATGGTTACTTTAGTAGAATACATCTTTGCCTGGAATTTTCTGTGGCAGTTAAATGTCTAATGTAGACTTCTAAAAAATGTAAGAATTATCTCAGTTCATGATAAGAGAATACCATTCTTCAAAAGCACTTTAACCAATCTTTTGTTTAATGGTCCACAAAGCAATTGATTATTGGCTTTGTAAAATACTGAATACAAATAAAAAATTCATACCCCTCACGCTTGCAACAAACATACCAACTTGCACCATGACAGAAGTATTAATTTAACATGATCTTGCTAATGAGCTACAGACTCAGTCAAGAGACATTCCAATATCTCTAAGCCTCTGGATCCCCTCATCTACATTATACCAAGGCAGTTCTGGCATTTCAACCTTAGGTAATGTTTGCCATCTTTTGACCCATGTTTCAACCAACCATCCAAACAAACTGTTAATACATTTTCCAACCACTCAAGCTATAACATTAAATGCAGAATCTCTGCTTAGTGGGCCCATATAAATAAATTCAGCCTGATCCAACCTTATATTCCTCCCACCATTTTCCCACACCCTTAAAATACATTGCCACGCATATTCCCTTTATTTATGTCTATATAAGTTGGAAAACTCACACAGTTCTTTTGGAGTATAACACACCTCCTCATGTGTGATACTATGTACCTCACTTTTAGGGTCCTGTTGGGACTTTATTCTAGTTATAGGTCTGGAGGAAATGAGGGGTGGTGGGAAGGGTCATGAAAAGAATTGGAAATATCTTCCAAGCCCTTTGCTTCAGGGCCTTCATTTGCAGTTTCATCTGGTTAAACAGGATTAATCACCCCAGGGCTAATCTCTTCAGGAAGAGGTTGGGTGACCAACACCTCAAGGCAGATTGGAGGTGGGGCAGTTATGTCCTCAAGGAAAACTATTACAGGGTTATCCAGAGAAGTCTCAGCATGACCTAGGGGTTCAAACTCATCCCCAACATCATTATAAATCCATATGTCACCATCCCATTTTTCAGGATCCCACTCCTTTCCAATCAATGTCCTCACTTTAATGGCAGACACTAAACAAGATTGAGATTTCAGTTTAAGTTGTAAAGATGTTACTCTAACAATAAGAGTCTGAGTCTGATTTTTGGAGATCTCAAGTCTATGGCCACAGGAAATAAGATTTTCCTTCAGGATACTCATAGAAATGTCTACATCTGTCAGACAATGCTTAAGAATGTCATTTGAAGCCTTAAGCCCATCCTTTTCACTTCTTAATGCAGACAGTGTATCTTACAACAATGAACCAGCATCTCTATACCTCTTATTTCTACAAATCTCTGTAAAGGTGTCAAAAACATTGTCCCCCAGAGCCTGGATTCATATAAATGAAGCATTAGGAGAATCAAATGGTGATATTTTGACTATCTCTTTTGCCAACTCACCCCATGGATTGGGAGTGTCATTCTGATTATGGGAATCAGAGTCCTTAGTGTCTTTGAGGCCAGTTAGAGTAGAAAACCATTCATAAAAACCCATTTTTAAGATTCTGTTTCTTAAGATCCAATCCTGGTACCAAGATGCATTATTTAGGGTTCTCTAGAGAAACAGAATCAACAGGGAACACTCGCAAATATAAAATTTATATAAGTGTGTCACGTGACTGTGGGATGCAGACTCCAAAATCTGCACAGTAGGTTGTGTAGCTGATGATTCTGATGGAGGGTATGGGCGAACTCTGCAGGAGAGGCTCACCAGCTGAAACAGGAAGAGCCTGTCTCCTCTGAATCCTCCTCATAAGGCTTTCAGTGATTAGATTAAGCACCACTCAGTGCAGAAGACACACCCCTTTGGCTGATTACAAATGGAATCAGCTGTTGACACGGCTGATATGATCATAATTAAATTATATGAAATGTCCTCATCACAACAGAAAATTCAGCACTGGCCCAACCACCACTTGGCCAAGTTGACACAGGAACCTGACCATGACATCCCCTTATAAAAACTTTCTAGGTTTTGCTAAATTATAGAGTCCAGGTTTTATCTTTTATCTTTCCTTCTGGTGTCACACAACCCCCTAGTTTCCACTTTCAACTATATTTATATTCAACTTTGTTCATATACTTACAATATTGTGCAACCATCACAGAGTATTGTGACATCCATTTCTGGATTCTGACTATCAATCCTATTGCATATTCTGTACCCCTTCAACATCAAGTGCCCAAATTCTACCCTTTTTCTATCTCTTGACAACCTGTGTTCCTCAACATTAACTCTCAGAGTTTGCTCATTATAGTAGTTCATATTAGTGAGACAACACAGGATTTGTCCTTTTGTTTCTGGCTTATTTTGCACCACAAAACATCCTCAAGTTTCATCCACGTTGTTGCATGCTTCATGACTTTATTCTGTCTTACAGCTGCTTGGTATCCATCATACGTACATAGTACAGATGGTTTAGCCACTTGTCCATTGGTAAATATTTGGGCTGTTTCCATCTCTAGTTAATTGTGAATATGACGCTATAAATACTGGTGTGCAAATGCCTATTCGTGTACCTGCTTTCAGTTCCTCTGAATATATTCCTAGTAATGGGATTGCCAAATCATATGGCAATTCTATACTTAACTTCCTGAGGAATTACCAAACTGCTTTTTCAAAGTTATTAATTCTTCCATTTACTCATGCATCATCTTCTTGATTTCCTTGATTTCTATTATCCATGCTTCCCTTAGTTCAGTGAACCTATACAGAAGAGTTCATTTGAGTCTTTCATTAGTTCTTCCAATATCAGCACTTCTTTGAGGTTGTATTTATTTTTTCCTTTCAATGAATCATGTCTTCCTGTTCCTTGCATATCCTCAAATCTTCTATTGAATTTAGGTTTTTTGAATATTTTGATAAGTAACTCCGGCAATCAGATTCACACTTCAATATAAGATTGTAGTGTAGAGTACCTGTATATTGAATCTCTTCTTCAATGCATAGCCCAGTTTATACAGATAATTCAGAACAATGCATGGTGAGTTGTGAGCTTCTTCTTGCTTTGGATTCATTTACCATTCTTTTTTCTAATTCTCAAAGGTGTGAAATTAGGTCACTGGTTTTAGCTCTTTCTTCATTTATAATACAGGATTTGAGGACCATAAATATCACTCTCAACCCTGCCTTCACTGAATCACATCTGTTTTGATATGTGTTTTTGGTTGCATTTGATCTCAACAATTTAGAGATTTCTCTTGAAATTTCTTCTTTGACCCACAGATTGTTTGCATGTCTTGTTTAATGTCCATAACTTTTTGAATTTTCCAGTTCTTCTAATTTTTATTGCTTTCCATATTAAATATATCGTGTTCAGACAAAGTGCTTTAGAGCATTTAAATTTTTTTAAACATATTGAAACCTGTTTTGTAACACAACATGGGGCCCATCTTGGAGAATGATCAAGGGACCTATAGAAGAATATATGTCCTGCTGCTTGGGTGTCCATTGTTCTCTCTATATTTGTAAAGTCTATTGACTTTTCATAGTATTCAGGTTTTTGTTTCCTTATTTCTAAGCTGATTAGGTATTCTGTGTACTGATGAGAGTGGTATATTGAAGTATCCAAGTATTATTAAAATGAAGTCTGTTTCTAACTGCAGTTTGCTAGTTACTGACCTTATCTATTTACTGTTCTCCAGTTAAGATTATAAACATTTATGATTGTGATTTCTTTGTGGGGAATTATCCCTTGCATTAATATAATGTGTCCTATTTGTCTCTTATGACACTTCTGCATTTAAAGACTATTTCATCATATATTAGTATAGCTACCCCAGCTCTTTTTGGTTACAGTTTGTGTGGAATATGTTTTTCCAACCCTTCACTGTCATTCTCATTGTTTCCTTTGGTCTAAGGAAAGCCTTTAGATAGACCGTATATTGCGTGCATTCTGCCAATCTGCGTATTTTGATGAGTGCATTAGTTCATTCACATTGTGTTACTAATCTAAAGGCAAGAATTACATTGAATATTTAACCTTTCATTTTTGCATGTCTTTCTTATATTTGCCTTTCTTTTACCCACTTAGTTACACTTACTTTCTATTCTCTCCTCCAAGCTTCTCTCTTTTTCTTTTAGCTTTTAAAATTCCCTGTAATATTTCTTCAGAGAAAATATTTCCTGTTTGCCTGGGACTATTTTAAACTGCTTACATGTGAAGGACAGTTTTCTCAGATAAATGATTCTCAGCTGTCACTTATTCTTCTTTAGAGAGAAATATATCATATCATTGCCTTCTCACCTCGATGGATTCTGACAAGAAATTGGTCCTCAATTTTATTACAGTCTATTGCATGTGATGAATTGCTTTTCCCCCACTGCTTTCAGGATTTACTCTTTGTCTTTGCATATGTCATTCTTGTTAGGATTTGTACTGGTTTAAACCCACTAGAATTCATTCAGTTTTTAATATGTTATGTTTCTTGGGTATTTGCGTATATACTAAAACATGAGAAATTTCATCCAAAATTTCCTCAAGTGTTCTTTCTCCCCATTTTCACTTTTCTTAACCTTCTGGGACAAACATGAGCATATGTTTATACACTTCATGATGTCATTCATTTCCCTGAGTCCCAGTTCCTGTTTGTCCAACTTATCTCCATCTGTCCACTTTGTAAATGTTTAAGTGCTATCTTCTAGTTTGCCAATCCTTTCTACTGCAAGTTAAAAATATGCTGTCATGTTCCTCTACAATTCGTTTAATCTTTTCTATTGTCTTTCATCTCCCCCAGTTCTGTTACCTTTCTTTTCATTGTTTCAGATCTTTTTTATTCAACCCTATCAGAGTCCCAAGATCCATTTTCACAGAAATGCAAAAGTTGATCCTCATTCACATAGCATTGCACTTCACCAGGACTTCAATACCATGCTCAGATGCATTATTTATTTATTTCCATGATTCATTGCTGTTTGACAGCAGATGCAATATATTGCTCTTTTTTTATCCCCAGACTATAATTTAATGATAACCATATATTATTGCTGCATACATATTTTTTGAATGACTGAAAATAAATAGTTTCATGAGTTGAACAGATATTGTTAACTACTGGGGAGAAAGGAAAAGCAGTAAAACAAGCAGAAATATTGTCAAGATAAGGCACCCCCATAAATCAGATTGAACACCAGAAGTTAGAAATCACAGCCAATAGATATTTTAGTGCTCCCAGAATTTCTATCCTGAACGAGTGATAGGGAACTCATTATGGGAAAACTAGCAGTACTAGAGTCCAAAGCTAAAGAAAGGTGAGAGTCTACTGGGAAAAGAGATGAAGATGATGCTCCAAAGCTTTCTCCCAAGGGTCAAAATAGACCCAAGTTTTCATTTTGTTAACTTTTTTCCTTTCAGAGGGCAAAATATCTTAGGGAGCAGAGAGACAAAAGAATATTTCATTAATGAGGCCCATGGGAATTAAATTCATAAAAGCATGGAAACATAAGTGTTTTGACTGCACTATCTTAAGCCAGGATTACCAATCTCTGCTGTGGTAGAAACACAATTTTACCTTCTAGAGACAACAAGAATCTTTACATCTTCCTGTCCATCCTGGGAAAAGAGCTTCTTACTTCATCCATCATTTATGGAAGACTCGGTATTGGTGAACTCACAATCTTCCTTGATAATTTATGAGTGAGTCATGGAGTCTGGTAATAAGTGTGGGGAATGTTTTAGGAGTCCAGGACTCCATTTACTGAGAGTAAATTTAAGGGCATCAACAACTATAACACAGAGAGGTAATCATCCAAAATCTTACCCCAGTAAAAAGCTTGTGTTCGAGGGACACAATGAATACACTAAAACATCTTCTTTCCTGTATCCATTCCATCTAATGTTAGCTCACACTCATGGGCTTCCTTCATGGAAGTACATTGTTGACCACATCCATGAATTCTTCTTAAAATCATTCCACAAAAACCCTTTCATTAATTCCTTCATGGTAGGCACTAAGTGTTACTCTCAGAATAAGTGAGTGATTAAGACAGTGTTATTTATTTCAAAGAGATTATATCTAAATATGACAACAAATATATAAATGAGCACATGCAACATCCTGAGGTGGAAACTGAAGTCCTGGTAAAGTGGATATGAAAGTTTGGAATCATCTGTTGAGGTTTGGGAAGGCTTCCCAAGGGTGCTGGGAATTGCACTAACCCTGGCAGGAGGAATATTTTCCTTACATTAGCAATTCTAAGAGAAGAAGATATGAACCCACCAAGAAGAGAAGACAGGGACACAAATGCGCAATCAAATATAATTGTAAGGTGTGGTTAGGTTTAAAAGTGGATCTTAATACCTGATCACAATGAGAATGAGAGTATGAGAAAAGCAACAAGAGGTTGGGAAGGTTGTCAGCAGCCACATTGCAGCAAGCTTTGTGTTTTGTCCACAGTATTAATATTCATGTTTGAAGTTATTGGAGAGTCAGTGCAGGGATTTTAAAAAGTGATGTTCAAGAAAATTCTTGCCCTGTGGAAAGTTCTGGAACATTTTCTGTTGTCAAATTTTTGGGAGATGATTAGGAATGGAAATAGTCCAGTTGCAGTGGGCTTGGAGATTTTTTAAATGAATATGGGTGGGGTTGAATCACAGCATACAAAAATAGATTTCATATATACTAAGCACAATATTGGACTTTTTATAGTAATCATTTTATTTAATCATTTCAATTATTAAATGTAATTGGTATCTCTGTTCTGATCTAATAGGTGTTGAATGTGAGTCTTACAGCAGAGTCTTATTCTTTCCCATGGTTTATAATTGCATCTGGAATGAAGATCAGAGTTGTTTTCATAGGTTTTCACATTTCACTAATACTTTTGCATTTTAATTCATGTATTTTTAAAAGTAGTGTGAGACTTACAAGAAAATTGTAAGGATAGTAGATAAAGTTTCCAAGACATCACATCCATTTTACCCTATTCCGAACATTTTCCATCCATAATACCACATTTCTTCTATTTGTTATAACCAACAGTTCCTCAGACTCTGTTTTTGATGATATGGATATTTTTCAGGAGTGCTGGCCAAGTATATTCTAAAAAGTCCCTCAATTGGAATTTGAATGATGTTGTTCTCATGATTAGACTGGATTATGTGTTATGTAGAAAAACACTAGAGCTAAAATTCTATTTTCTTTACATTATGTATCCAGGGCACATCCCATCAATGTGACTCTTCACTATTGATGTTGACGTTCATCAACAATGCTTGTCAGGTTTACCCACTTTAAAGTTCCCCATTCCCCTGCTTTTCCATATATCACCTTTGGAAGGGGATTAATATGTGAAGACACACTTTAGGAGTGGGAATTAACTTCACCTTCCTGAAAGAGCAGTATCTACATAAATCATTTGAGTACTTCTGCATGGGAGATATTTGCCTTCTTTCTCATATAATAAATAATGTATTCAAATCATTATAGATGCATGACATTTATTTTATACTTTGGGTTGTGATTCAAAACTACTTTATTTATTTTGCTGTCAGGTATATTTCAGTTGGGCAATAGGATATCTTTCACAGGTGCTCTGGTTCCTTGGATTTATCCTGATCATTGAATGCTTCATTTTAGTACTTACTTAATTTCTGGTAGTACAAGATGTTTCAGGCTATTCCTGTATATTTGTGTTCCAGTACTAGGGTCAGCCATTTCTACAAGAAAATTTTATTGAAGAATGGAGTAAAAATAAAGGTCCAGGAACTATGTGTTCTCTGTATTACTAGGACATCTATGCACTATCCACTATAGAGTGAGAAAATATATGTTTATCTGCCAAGTTGTGCATATACACAGACCCATAAATATGTCTACATGTAACCATCTATCTATATTAACCTACTCATGCTAACGTGTTACACTCTAAACCAGGCAAAGCATTCTAATCTCCTCCTCTTGCTTATGGCTGACCACCCACTCTGTAGTTGGAAACATATTCTTCTCACCTGCCATCATATCCTTTATTGCTTGATTCAAGGATACATGTCCAAATGTGATAGAATTGTCAACCTACACCATGGTGAGATAAACTTTATCCACTAGAATCAGTTCTTATGCTTTATGTCCCCTTTATCTTCCAGACTCCATTCATATCCAGTATTACCATTTCAGCACCTTTCCCCCTCATCCCCTCAGTAAGTGTGTTCCATATGTTTGTAATACAATTAGTTTGTTTTATCACGTTTTGCATTCCATCCTGGCACACCTATTGCCTTGACAATTAATCTCTTTTTGCATATACTAAAGGTTATTCTCTGTGTCATCAAGTCAATGTGTTTTAGCAAATGCATAAAGTCGTGTGTCTATTATTATAGGATTATACAGAATAGATTTACTGCTCTGAAAATTGCTCTCTGATTCACCTATTCCACTTCCCTCTTCCCAATCCCTTGGCAATCAGTGATCATTTTTTGTCTCTATTATTTGGACTAATCCAGAGAGTGATATAATTGAAATTATACTTACGCAGAATATTTAAACTGGTTTGCTTCAATTATCAGTAATCATTTCAGATGTATCCTTGACTTTTGTGGCTAAAGGGAACATTCATTTTTATCAGTGAGTAACATTCCATTGTATGGACATAGCAGAGTGTGTTTATCCATTGACCTTAAATAACATCTTGGTTGCCTTCAGATTTTGGAGATTATACCGAAAGCTGCTATAAATCATTCTTGTGTAGGTTTTTGTGTGGACTCAAGTAGTCAAACTAACTGTTTATCTAAGGGCAAAATTTCTGGACTGAATGGTAAGACTACATTTAGATTTGCTAAATAGTGTTGAACTGTACTTTGACTGCACCATTTCATGTTCTCACTTTTGGATAATGAGTCTGTACTGCTCCCCATGATCAACAGTCCATGGTATTGTCAGTGTTTATGTTTTCAGGTATTCTAAGAGGTGTGTGATGGTATATATGTGCAGTTTAATTTTGCAATTCCCTACATACAAATGATGGAACATCTTCTCACATACTTATTTGCCACTGGCATATCTTCTTAATTTCACTTTCTGTTCAGAAATTTCACCCATTTTTAATTGGGAGTTTCCTTTCTTATTGTTGGGTGTTAAGAGTTCTTTGTACTTCAGATAGAAATCATTTATCAGTGTCTTTCACATAACATAAGTTTTATATTTTAATTAAGTCCAATTTTTAAATATTCTTCAATTGTGGATCATGATGTGGGTGCTATTTCTAAAACCTCACCACCAAAGTACAGGCCACCAGGTTTTCTTGGATATTTTATTCTTGAAGTATTGTACTTCACATTTTAATTTTGAGTAAAGGATTCATTTGATTTAATTTTTTTGAAATGTATACAGTGTTTGGTTATGACACTTTTCTGTTTTGCAGGTCTGTGTGCCATTGCTCCACAGCAGTTGTTGAAAAGATTGCACTTTTTCAATTAAATTGCCCTTCCCTCTTTATCATAGTCCAGTTGACTGTGCTTGTGTGGGTCTGTTTTTGACTTCCCCAGCATCTGATTGTGTGTTTACTGAGCTCTATTTCACCAATACATAGTTTGATCATCACATCTGCATAGTTAGACTTGAAATCTGGTAGTATTGATTGTACAACTTCGGTTTTTTCAGTATTGTTTAAGCAATCAATAACTTTTGTCTTTACCTATAAAATTTAGAATTATTTTGTCAATATCTATAAACTAACTTCCTGCCATTGAGTATGGGGTTGAGCTGAAAGTATAGATCAGGTAGAGATGAAATAGAATACCAACAATATTGATATTTCTATCCATAAAGATGGAAAATTTTATTTCTTTTAAATTTTATTGTAGTAATCGATATACAACTTAAAATTTCACAGCCTAACCATTTTCAAGTGTACAATTTAGTAATGTTGATTACAAATAAAAATACCAATATGCATACCCCAACTTTTTCATTATATGGTGCAGAATAAGTGGTCAAATAATTTTTGAATAAAAAAAAGGCTAAGAGCATTTGTAGTGGAGCATATTACCTTGGGAATAAGTTCAAAATTCTAACCATGAATGGCTTGTGAAGAATAGAATAAAAGAGAGGGAGGAACATGTATTTACCCTGATATTTTCAGATAGAGGGCAGTAAATCTGTATATAATTTAATATAATTATAAAAAATTCAAAATGTTTGCAATCCAAACCATAGCATTTATGTTAATTTGCTGAGAGGTACTTGTACCTAAATCTTCTTTTCTCTGGTCTCTGCTCCAGCAGTTTCATGACTTACATGGAATTAGAGAATGAAACACGTGTTTCAGAATTTATCCTCCTGGGACTCTCAGAAGACACTGAAGTGCAGACCCTTCTATTTGCTCTATTCCTGATGATGTACTTGGTCACTCTCACTGGGAACCTTCTCATAATCTTGGCCACCATCTCTGATGCCCACCTGCACACGCCCATGTACTTCTTCCTTGCTAACCTGTCTTTTTCAGACATCTGTTTCACCTCCACCACTGTCCCAAAGATGCTGGAGAATATCCACACAGACACCAAAACTATAAGTTATAGAAACTGCCTCACCCAGATGTATTTTTTCTTGGTTTTTGGAGGACTAGACAACTTCCTCTTAGCCATGATGGCTTATGACCGTTATGTGGCCATCTGTCACCCACTGCACTACATGGTCATCATGAACCCCAGAATCTGTTGTTTCTTGTTGCTGGCATCATGGATATTGAGTGTTCTGGACTCTCTTTTACAATGCCTAGTGTATTTGCGATTGTCTTTTTGTACAGAGTTGGAAATTCCTCACTTTTTTTGTGAACTTTCTCAAGTAATCCAACTTGCATGTTCTGACACCTTCCTCAATGATCTAGTGATGTATTTTGCAACTGGAATTCTGGGTGGTATTCCACTCACTGGCATCCTTTTCTCTTACACTAAGATTGCATGCTCTATTTTGAGAATTTCATCACGTGGGGGAAAGTATAAAGCATTTTCTACCTGTGGGTCTCATCTTTCAGTGGTGTCATTGTTTTATGGTACAGGTCTTGGAGTGTATCTTAGTTCTGCAGCTACACAAAACACAAAGGCAAGGACAATAGCTTCCATGATGTACACAGTGGTCACTCCCATGCTGAACCCCTTTATCTATAGTCTTAGGAACAAAGACATAAAACATGCCTTAAAAATAATTTCCTACTGAGAAAGTCTGTATGTACATGTGTCCTTTGCCTCAAGTTCAGAAATTTACTCTTCATTAACAGGGGTTAAATATTGTGAAATGTAAATCAAATGATGCTTATCAGTGTATATAAAGTTAATATACTCTTTGCTCTATTACTAGACTTTATCTCTATTTTACATTTATCAAAAAACATTATATATTCTGTACTTTCATTAATTCATTTGACATCTTGGAATATATTCCCGGGATTCAGTATTGAGCTAGACTCCTTTACCTGAATATTCAGTGGTAAATGTTTAATACAGGACATTAGGGACATATAAACTTATTGTAATTACTGGAGGGGTGGAGGTGTTTTGCCTCCTGGAAGCAGAAATAAACTACTCTTGTGTTATATGCTTTTAGCCAAAACCATTTGCCATTTCAAATGCTCGGCACCTGTTGCCAAAGTTGTGTTAATCAGCTCTTGAAACAGGGCACAGCCTGGACTTTAGTCACAACATGATGAAGTTTCAATAAGCCACATTTAACTCCATCTGTGACTTTCTCCTAAATATTCCATAAAAGTTAGGTGAGGATATAAGAGACATTACAGCCCTGATTCTTCAATGATTGATGGTTTTACTATGATTGGATTTCTTTGAGGGATGCAAATTTGCTCTTTAAACATTTTTTTATAGGCAAGGATTTTTTTCAGTAACTTTCCCTTGGCACTTCCTACACTCATAGGCATCCTTCACTGATCCTGAAACACAATTTGCATCATTTTCCCTTTGCTAACTGTATCTTTTTAAACTATTAAAGCAAGATATTAAGTTATAACATCACGGTTTTTTGTAGATGTCCTATTCTTTGTGAGGCAGAATACCACTAGTGCTTTCTTCATCAGAGCCATTGGCACATTAGACTGACATTTTGAGATGAGAGATTGCTCTGAGGTAATGTCCAGTTTAGGAAAAATGATGTGGTCACTTATTTTGTTCATTTTATATCTTTGGTAGGGATGTGAATTCACTTATATTGCAAGATATTAACCCAAGGGTCAGACTCTGTTTTAGTCATACCCACGTCAGCAATGTAATTTGCAGACAAAACATATTTGACTCATGCAGTGCTGCAAATCTCTTGGTTTTGATTATGTCATAATATGTGAATTAAAGCTGTCAGCTTGTCACTTTTTGATTTCTCTCCAGGACAAATAAAAACGCACCTAAGTCCACATGCATTGAGTTTGAATTCTTAACAAAATATTTTATCACAAAAACCAAGCAGTTTTCCAAAAGTCTTTGATAAGCACTTTCTTTAGTGTTGAGTATAAGAAATACATTATGAATTATCCTTTTCTATTGCAAAATATGCACTAGTTGTATACATTTATCCAAAGAAAACAGCATCATTGTGGTCTCACTTCAAACAAGTTGATGTATCAATTCCCTGAATCGTATCCAGGAAACTCCATGCATTTGCAATCAGTTCCTGTATCTAATAATTTACTTGCATTACTTCTTTTCTTGAAGCAGAAATCTCTTTAAAAATAATCTCAAAAATATTTGTGATGAAATTTAGTAAGCAAATACTCTCAATGCTTCTGATTAAGCTAAAGGTATGTCTTTCAGCTAGAAAAACAACTGGAAAAAAACATTTAGAAAACAGTCAAACCAGGAAACGTGATGCTTCTGCTATCCTCAGGAAGATTTTATAATCAAGAAGACTCCACTAAAGTTTTAGATTGGCAAATGCAAAATTTTCTGCAATTCAGATATAAGAAACTCTTCCCATAAGTATTGATTACACATGCACCTGCTAGTTCAGCATCCTCTCCAACACAGGACCCAAAACTGGAAGGAAGGGAAATGCTTGTTAAGGGCTAGTCCACCTCATCCATGTCTCTCCATATTATGTAGATGCCATGTGGGATGCCACACTTACACTTGAGTGCAGTTCAGGAGGAAGGGCGATTGTATCTCCTTCAAAATGTCCAAAGACTTCCTGTTTTCTTTCCAATGCACCCAGCTAGTGGACAGGTTCTGAAGAAAAGACATTTTGTAGAGCATGCTCTAAGAGAGTAATTGAAACCACAACTGTACTGCCAAATATGCCAAATCTCCAAGCTATCCTTCTATTACCATTCCAGCAACTCCAGTTATTTCTCATATTCCTGGGTTTGTTAGTAAAACTTTATTCTTCTCCAGAACCATTAAATTAAGTGATAACAATTATGATTCAATCTGAGTTGAAGGGATAGATTTATTCTCACAGAAAATTAAATTTTATTCTTGAAGAATCTATATATGAAAACAAAAAATTAAGCAAATTCTGTGCTATTGGTGAAAAAAGTACAGTGTTCAGTTTTTTTGAAGGAAAATGTTGAAGAGTCTATTAAAATTTAGATATCTGCAAAATAAATTTTCAGGAATCATGGTGAGAGATAAATACCATGTTACAGGGCGAACTATTATTTTCCAGTAGAAAGAGAGGATTTGATTCTTGTCCTCAAATTTTCAATGTTATGTTATATAGAAGGAGGAAGAGACTCATTTTGGGTCAATAAGCTCTGTTCAATAGAATTCAATTGGATACATCCAAAATTTTTTTTTGCTGAGACCTTTTCATGCAATATTTAAGGCATACAACAGAGATGCATGCTTTCTGTTGGAAGATTAATTGTCAACAGTAGTAGAAGTTATAATAAGCACTATCCGAAATGGGGAACATGATTTAAATTCATACACTGTAGAAACCTTTAGCAGAGTCCTCACCACTAAGAATGCACCATAAAAAACCTAGCCAGTGTCAAAGGGCATATATATAATATAAAGGAAGAATGAATCCTTCCACGCTTGTCAAGAGCTGAGTTTCAAAGAGAAGCAAATAACAGAGTTTCAATGTTGGATGAGAAGGTCTTGGACAACATGTCCTAGTGGTCTTCCACCAGTGTCAACATTCTCATTTTCCCTCTATTTCAGTCCACCCTCCTCAGAAGTATTCAACACAACCATGTAGCTCTGAGATAAATCATGCAAACTCAGATTATTGATCTGTTTCATTTCTTTAAGTTTTGATAAGTGGGTTTTGCTTTTCTCTGCTACCTTGGGTGGAAACAGAGTCAGTGGAACAAAAGAATCACTTGAATTAAGCAGAGAAGTTCTCTTGTGCTGTAGGAATGAAATATGATGGCAAGGAATGCTTTCTTTGCAATAACTGCAGGAATTAGGGAAAATCTACAAACATAAATTTGTTTTATTGTCTAATATCTTTTTCTGGATTCCTCCTTGGTTTCTATGGCAGCCAATTTTCTTTGAGTTCCACTTCAAGGAAATTTTAAAATTTCATAAATGTATATTTCAACCATTGATGTTCAATTTGATGTTTTTATTTTATTAGAAGTTGTGGTTTAAGGAAAACTCATGAGTAAAATACAGATTGATATACACCACCCCATAATCAACACATACATGGTGGTGCAGTGTTTGTTGGAATGGATGATAATACTTTTTTTATAACTCTACTTCTTTGCTAACAGTAGTTAACACTTTTAACAATTGATGAAAATTTAACAAAGTAATTCTTTAATGATTGTCCATAGTTTACATATGGGTATTTCCCATCATATTCCCAATCACCATTATTATTATTTCTCATGCATGTGTTTATTTTAATTTTCATCTGCTGATACCCTGGATAGAGGAGGTGTCAGTCTCAAGGATTTACAATCAAATGTCACATGATGAAAGCTCTACAGCTATGCAATCATTATCAAATATCAAGGCTATTGGATTACTACAGTTTCACATATTTCATTCTGGCTATTCAAACGTACTAGAAAATAAAAAGGTTGTGACATATCTACGAGTCAGTAGTCACAATCATTTGTAAAATTCTAATTCCCAGTTACAATTCTCCTTCACATTTGATCACTCTCTCAATCTTCAGGAAAATCTTGGCAATGACCATTTTATCTTCATGCAGGAAATAGATGTTGACCTTACCAGATGAGGAAAGAAACTGGTTGATGTCCTTTGAGAAACTGTAACCTCTGTGTTTCAGGGATTATCTGGGATAGCAAGAATTTGGAGCCCTATAGTTTCTGAAAAAAATAAACTTAATATGAAGGACTTTTATGAATTCTTACTTCAAGTCCAGGGTTTCCTTTAGGATTTTAAGGAATATTTTTGGTGGTGGCTTGGCATACTGTGGAGATATTTAATATCTGACTGATGTCTGCATAAGAGTAACAGCCAACAGAAAAACTCGACTCTATTTGATGCCTCTTGACCCCTGAAATTGAATTTTGCTTATTTCTTTTCCTCATTTTGGTCAACAAGGTATTTCCAATCCCATGATGACAGGGCCAGTCTCATCCCTGGAAGTCATATCCTATGTTTCCAGGGAGACACACCCATGGGAATCATACCCCAAATGGTGGAGAGGAAAATGAGTTTTTTACAGAGTTTGGCTTAAAGAGAGGCCACATCAGAGTAACAAAAGAGATTTTCTGAGAGTGACTCTTAGGCATAATTATAAGTAGGCCTAACATCACCATTGTGGAAATAGCTTTCATAAGGACATGCTTTAAGATTGAGATAATATTAGGAATTCCCAAGATGGGGAAGATAAATTCTTCAATGTTTTTCCCCATTCCCTCAAGGGGATTTGCAAAGTCTTTTTTATTTTGTGTCCAAAATACTGTGGAATTTATTAGGGTATTATGTTAATCTGTTCAGAAAAACAAGATCTCACTCTCTATTCAGGAATTAAAAGAAACAGCTGTCTCCATGAGTTGGATCAAGATTAAAACACGGCATTTCTAGGGTACATAATCCTTTCAAACCAGGACAAACACCAAAGAATATTTGTCCTTTCATTGTTGGCTTATTTCACTCAACATTATGTCCTCAAGTTTCACTCACCTTGCTGCATGCCTTACAGCTTCATTCCTTCTTGAAGCTCCTCAACATTCTATCATATATATGCACCACAGTTTTGCCTTGTATTCCTTATCAATGTACCCATAGGCCACATCCATCAATTGCAAATCAAAAATATTGTTGCCATGGATGCCAGTGTGAAAATAGTAGGGTCTATTCATGACCCTGCTTTCAGTTCTTCCACCTGTATACCTAATACTGGGATCACAGGATCATATAGGAACCCTATACTTAGCCTCCTATGGAACCAGTCTACTGCCCTCCAGAGGGGCTGCAGCATTCAACTTCCCTCCCAATAGTATCTCTCCACATTTTCTCTAGCATTTGTATCATTCAGTTTGTCTATTTTAAATGTAATTTTACTGTCATATATTCACATATCATATAATCATCCATGGCATAATTTCAGTGTTCATGATATCATCATATAGCTGTGCATTGATCATCACAACCTATTTTCACACATTTTTTTACTCCATAAACAGTAAAAATAAGAATAAAAATAAAAGTAAAATGAACATCCAAAACATCCTTCACCGTTTCCCCACTTATTATTTTTTTTGTCTTTATGATCTTACTCATCTGCCCGTACACTGGATAAAGGCAGTGTCAGTAATAAGGTTTTCAAAATCACTCCTCACATTCTAAAAACCGTATATTATACAATCATCTTCAAGACAAGACTACATTTTGTTTCAGGTATTTCCCTCTAGTTATTCCAATACTCCCTGAAAAATGACACAGATATCTATTTAATCCATAAGAATAACCTGTAGAATGACCTCTTGACTGTGCTTGAAATCACTCAGACACTAAATCTGTATTTTGCTTCATTTGTCTTCCCCCTTTGGGTCAGGAAATCTTTCTTAATCCTATGATGCTAGCATCAGCCTCATCTCCAGGAGTCAGATTCCATGTTACTAGGGAATTTTACAGCCCTGGGTTCATGTCCCATCTAGGGGAAGGCCGTCAGTTTGCCTGTGGAGAAAGCTTAAAGAGAGAAGCTTCATCTGAGCAACAACAGAAGCTCCCTCGTTGTGACTCTCAGGCATGGTTATAAGCAGGTTTAGCTTCTTCACAGGAATATGTTTCACAAGGGCAAACTCTAAGTTTAAGGTCTTGGCCTAATAAATTGGTACTACCCAATGCTTGTGACAATTTCAAATCTTCCTTATGTGGAGAAGTTTACAATCCAAATGAGTGCATTTCCATTTCTTTTGGCAAGAAAGAAAAGAAAAAATAAGTAAACTACAACAAGGATCCCATATCCCTCCCTTATATGCTCCTCTGTTGTCATTTAGCTTGGGTATATTGCTTTTTCTTAGAATTATTTAAAGAATACCAGAATGTTGTGAATACTTCCTAGTCTGCATTAATTGTATTTTCTCCATATGACACCTTTTTTCAACACCTTGCAATGGTGAAATTCATTTATGTACAAACTCTCTAGGTATTGCTACATTACACATTCCAGATTTCATCCTCTATTTTTACTTCTGGTGTCATTTAAGACCCTAGACTTCCACTTTCCACCATACTCACATTCAGCTTTGTTCATTATACTTACAATATTGTGCAACCATCACATAGTATTGTAGTATCCATTTCTGGATTTTGACTATCAATTCTGTTGAATATCATGCACTCCTTCAGCATCAAGTGTCCAAATTCGACCCTTTTTCTATCTCTTGATAACCTGCATTCCTCAACTTTAATCTCAGAGTTTGCTCATTGCAGTTAGTTCATGTTAATGAGGCAATACAGGATTTATCCTTTTGTTTCTGGCTTATTTTGCACAACAAAACATTCTCAAGATTCATCCACGTTGTTGCATGCTTCATGACATTATTCTGTCTTTCAGCTGCCTAGTATCCATCATATGAATATAGTACAGTTTGTTTAGCCTCTTGTCCATTGGTAGATATTTGGGTTCTTTCCATCTGTAAGTAATTGTGAGTATGCCACTATAAATATTGCTGTGCAAATGTTCATTCGTGTCCCTACTTGTAGTTCCTCTGAATATATTCCTAGTAATGGGATTTCTGAATCATATGATGATTTTATACTTAACTTCGTGAAGAACTAACAAACTGTTTTTTCAAAATTATTAATTCTTCCCTTTATTCATGCATCATCTTCTTGATTTCCTTGAGTTCTATGCCCATGCTTTCCCTTAGTTCACTGAACCTATATAGAAGAGTTCACTTGATTTCTTTGATTAGTTCTTCGAATGTCAACCCTTCTTTGAGGTTGTATATATTTTTTCCCTTCAATGGGTCGTGTCTTCTTGTTTCTTTATCTTTACTTCTCTATTGGATTTTGGCCATTTGAATATTTTGATAGGAACTCTAATAATCAGACTCTCCCTCAGATGAAAATAGTTTTGCATTTAAAATCTCATTTGTCCAACATTAGTATAGCATCTCAAGTATCTAGTGGGCCCCTGAGCCTATCTTGTGCTTATTGGCCCAGTTCCAAAATGCATAACTGGAATAGACATGTTCAGTGATCCTCATGCTGGTTTCCCTGAGGCTTCACAATGGCTGGGACCAAGTCTACTCTCTATTGTACCTGGTGGCACAGTGCCTGGCACATATTAGTTATGCAGTAAACATCTGCTGATTGAAACACAGGGATATATTCAGGAAACACCAGTAAAATTTGAAATGGGGAGTGGGCAGGGACAAGGGTAGGGAGGTAGATAGGAGTCACATAGCAGAGCATCTAGCCTTGCTGTGTCCCCAATGAGTCAGGAGTTTGCTCAGTAACCATGGATGGGACATAATCTGATTTGTGTTTTAGAAGGACACTGGTGCTGGAGACCTTGAAGCCACTGAGTAATGCATGCTGAGGGCATGGATCAGTCTCCACCTTCCTGCCACTGTGTGAGAACCCATGATGCAATGCCACCTTAAACTTATCTTTGTGGTGCTCCCCAACCTGACCTGCAGGGTCACCTGTGGCAACTTAGGGAAAGCTGGGAGTGGCACCCATAGACTCCTGAGCCACACGCTGTGGCAGGTCTGCTCCGGTGCTGGCACTCCTGTCCACTATCAAACTGCACTCACTCTAGGAGATACAGCTCAGGCTAGGACACAAAGTTTGGTGGCAGACTTGCCCTTGAGTTCCTGATGGGGAAGAAAATCCTTGCCAGATTACAGGTACAAAGAGTTGAGGTCAGGGCGGGCCGCGGTGGCTCAGCGGGCAAGAGTGCTTGCCTGCCGTGCCGGAGGACCCCGGTTCGATTCCCGGCCCCAGCCCATGTAACAAACAAACAAACAAACAAAATATAATAAAACAAGAAAATGTTTAAAAAAAAAAAAAAAAGAGTTGAGGTCAAAGGAAGTTTTAAGAAGGGTGGTGGCTGTTTCTGCAGAAATTCATGTCCATCCTGCAGGCAAATCAACAAAATGCACCCTTCTTGCTAAAGCTTTTTACAAACCATTAAATACCTCAAGGGAACTCCCAGGAAACATACTGGAGTGCTGATACTGCTTTTCTTTCAGCAAAGACTGAGTGGGCCAGCTGGAGATGGGCCATGCTGGATTCTCCTTCATCATCACTCTGAAAGGAGGTGTGGAGGTGTCTGGACTCCTGGAGTCTCTTCTCTCCTCTGGCTGATGCCATGTCCCACCAGGTCCCTCGGCCCCATACAGACACCATGGAGATAAGCAGATAGTGGTATGATATACTTAAGATTCTGAAAGAGATAAAATTTCAACTAAGAACTCCATATGCAGCAAAAGTATGTTTCAAAAATGAGGGCAACTGAGTGTGAGTACACAAATGGACATTTGTACATTAGTGTCTATGGCAGAAGTGTTCACAATACACAATGGATGGAGGTGGCCTCAGGTTACAACAGAGGAATGGAAGGGGGAACCATGGTGTATACATGCAATGGACTATTGGGCTGCAGCAAGAAGAAATGAAGTTGTGAGGCATGCAAATAGGTGAAAGAATCTTAAGGTTGTATGTTGAATGGAATATCAGAAACAAAGACATGTATGTATTTAGATGTATTCCTTTAGATGTGCAGTTCAGTTATTGACCTTTTCCCTTCTGTGTTTGTATTATAGGCCTCCATAACTATTAATTTTCCTTGGAGCATTGATTTCACCACAGCCTATAAGTTCTGGTATATTGTATTTTCCTTTTAATTTGTCTCAAAATAGTTCTTGATTTCTGCTCAAAAATTAATTTTTGACCCTTTGATTGTTTGAGACTGTGCTGTTTAATATCCATGTATTTGTGTATTTTTTAGTTTTGCTTGGTTATTGATGTCTACCCTCAGTCCATTGTGGTCAGAGAAGATGGCGTTCTAGTTTGATAGCTGCTGGAATGCAACATACGAGACACAGACTGGCTTTTAATCAAAGGGGATTTATTTCATTAGTTCTTCAGAGGAAAGGCAGTTAACTTTCATCTGAGGTTCTTTCTTATGAGGGAAGTCTCAGAGAATCTCTGCTGGCCTTCTCTCAAGGCCTCTGGGTTCCAACAACTTTCCCTGGGATTATTTCTTTCTGCATCTCCAAAGGCCTGGGCTGAGCTGCAAGTGCTGAGATGAGGTATGCTGAGCTGCTTGGACTGTGCTACATTGATCTTTCTCATTTAAGCACCAGCCAATTAAGTCAAACATCATTCATTGCAGCAGGCACACCTCCTAGCCAACTGAAGATGTAATCAGCAACAGATAAGGTTCACATCCCATTGGCTCATGACCACAGCAACAGAACTAGTATCTTCACCTGGCCAAGTTGACAACTGAATCTAACTACCAAAGATGGTTTACATAATTTCAATCTCTGTCTTATTCCAGGCACCCAGTTCCAAAAGCTCTGATCACCTCAGCTCTACTCCATCGTCTGGTTACACCATTTTGCTCTTGCTTTTTCCACAAGTCTTGCTCTGTGGCTCCACTCAACCTGCTTCACTGTCCCAGGTAAATTCCAGATTGAGGGACCCAGAAACAAACCCTTCTATGGACCCAGTTGCAGCCACTACACAAAGCTACCCAATACTTTTGTTTTGTGCCCCAATAATTAGATCCCACAAAAAGTTGCAAAACAGTGGTGACATTGGGCATGCTTTTGTTGTTTCCCATCTTAAAGAGAAAGCTTTAAAGAGAAAGCTTTTAGTCTTTCACCAGTTGGTATAAGGTAACCTGTATGTTTTTCATATATGCCTTTCCACATTGAGAAGATTTATTTCTATTCCTACTTTATGAAGTGTTTTTATCAAGAAAGGATCCTGTAGAAATACCTTTTCTAAAGTAGTGGAAATTATCATGTCATTTTTCCTTTCATTTGGTTAATGTAATGTTTTGCATTTATTGATTTTCTTATGCTGAGCCACACTTGCATACTTGGTATAAAATCCACTTGATCAGGTTGTATAATTCTTTCAATGTGCAGTTGGATTCAATTTGCAAGTATCTTGCTGAAGATTTTTATATCTATATTCAATTGGTCTGTAATTTCCTTTTCTGGTAGTATTTTTACCAGGCTTTGGTATTAGGGTGACATTGGTTTCAAAGAATGAGTTGGTAATGTTCCTTCCTCTTCAATTTTTTGGAAGAATTTCGTCAGGATTGATGTTATTTCTTCTTGGAATGATTGGCAGAATTCATCCATGAAGCCATCTGGTCCTGGGTTTTTTTTTGGGAAGAATTTGATGACTGATTCCATCTCTTCATTTGTGATTTTTTTCATTGAAGTCTTCTGTTTATTCAAGAGTCAGTGTAGGCACTTTATGTGGTTCTAGGAGATTTCTCACTTCATCTATGTTGTCTAATATCTTGGCATACAGTTGTTCACAGTATCATCTCATTATTCTTTTTATTTCTGCATGGCCAGAAGTAATGTCACCCCTCTAATTTCTTATTTTGCTTATTTACATTTTCTCTGTTTATTTTTCAGTCTAGCTAAGGTTTTGACAATTTTATTGATCTCATCAAAGAACAGAGTTTGGTTTCATTAATTCTATTGTTTGTATTCTCAATTTCATTTATTTCTACTCTAACCTTTGTTATTTCTTTCACTCTGCTTACTTTGGGGTTAGTTTGCTGTTCTAGATAGTATACACTTAGGTCTTTGATTTTACCTCCTTCCTTTTTAATATAGCCATTTAGAGCTATAAATTTCCCTGTTAGCACTGATTCATGGCATCCCATAGAGGTGTATGTTGTGTTCTTGTTTTCATTTGTTTTGAGTATTTGCTGATATCTCCTGCAATTTCTTCATTGACCAATGGGTTGTTTAAGAATGTGTTATTTAACCTCCATATACTTGTGAATTTTCCCAGTCTCCCCCTGTTGTTTATTTTCAACTTCATTCTATTATGGTCTGAGAAACTGTTTTGTATAACTTCAATCTCTTTAAATTTATTGAGAATAGTTTTGTGACCAAACTTGTGAATCATCCTGTAGAATGATCTATGAGCAATTAAGAAGAATGTACATCTTCCTTTGTTGGAGGGCAATGTTCTGTCTATGTGTATTATAACTTGCTCATTTATCATAATTTTCAAGTTCTCAGTTTCCTGGTTGATATTTTGTCAAGATATACCATGTATTGGAGAAAGCCCTTATTATATTCTCCATGTATTAGTGTAATGACATCTATTTATCTCTTCAGCTTTGTTAGTCTTTTCCTCATGTATTTTGGGGCATGCTGGTTAGATGCATACATATTGATTGCTATTTCTTCTTAGTGGATTGTACCTTTTGTTACTATAAAGTGTCCTTCCTTGTCTCTTATAATATTTGTGCCTTTAAATCTATTTTGTCCAATATGAGTATAGCTACCTCCTCACTTTTTGGTTACTGTATGTGTGGAATATATTTCTCCAATCTCCCATTTTAAACTTTTTTCTGTCCTTGAGTCTAAGGTGGCTCTTGTAGGTGGCATATTCATGGATCAGACTTTTTTATCCATTCTACCAGTCTGTGTCCTTTGATAGGGGATTTAATCCATTCACATTCAAGGTTATTACAGTAAAGGTGGTACTCATTTCAACTATTTTATCCTTTGGGTTTTACATCAAGTCTTATTTTTGTCTCTTTCTACTATTTTAATTACATGTGCTGATATTATGGATTTCTACACTTCCCTCCAAGTCTCTCTCTTCTCCATTTTTCTTTCAGCATGTAGACCTCCATTTAGTAGAATTTATTAGTAGCATTTCTTATAGGAAGGTCTCTTGTTGATGAACTGTCTCCACTGGAAATATATAAAAATTTTGAATATTTCAACTCACCTTCATGTTTGAAAAACAGCTGGCCAAATTTAGAATTCTTAGCTTGGAGTTTTTCTCTTTCAGTACCTTTAATATATCATACTATTGCCTTCCTGCCTGTATGGTTTCTGATGAAAAATTGGTACTTAACCTTGTTGCAGTTCCTTTGTTATCTTGTTGCTTTCAGGATCATCCCCTTATCTTAGACCCAAAGATAAGCAAAGGTTGAAAGTGAAAAGTTGGGAGAAGATATACCAGGCAAATAACAACCAGAAAAGAGCAGGAGTAGCTATACTAATATCCAACAAATTAGACTTCAAATATGAAACAGTTAAAAGAAACAAAGAAGGACAATGTGTCCTAATAAAAGGAACAATTCAGAATGAAGACATAACAATCATAAATATTTATTCACTGAGCCAGTATGCTCCAAAATACATGAGGCAATCATTGCAAACACTGAAAAGGGAAATAGACATATCTACCATAATAGTTGGAGACTTCAATTCCCCACTCTCATCAATGGACAGAACATCTAGACACAGGATCAATAAAGAAACAGAGAATTTGAATATTACAATAAATGAGCTAGATTTAACAGACATTTATAGGACATTACACCCCACAACAGCAGGATACACCTTTTTCTCAAGTGCTCATGGATCATTCTCAAAGATAGAACATATGCTGTGTCACAAAGGAAGTCTCAACAAATTTATAAACATTGAAATTATACAAAATACTTTCTCAGATCACAAAGGAATGAGGTTGGAAATCAATAATAGGCAGAGCACCAGAAAATTCACAAATATGTGGAGGTTCAACAACACAGCGTTACAAAACAGTGGGTCAAGGAAGAAAATGCAAGAGAAATCAGTAAATATCTCGAGGAAAAGGAAAATGAAAACACAACACATCAAAACTTAAGGGATGCAACAAAGGCAGTGCAAAGAGGGAATTTTATTGCCCTAAATAGGCAAGAAAGGGCAAAAATTGAGGTATTATCTGTCCACTTTGAAGAACTATAGCAAGAACAGTTAATTAACACCAAGTAAGAAAAAGGAAAGAAATAACAAAGATTAGAGCAGAAATAAATGAAATTAAGAACATGAAACAATTGATAAAATCAAGAAAACCATAAGCTGGTTATACAAGAAAATAAGATTGATGGGCTCTTAGCAAGAATGACAAAAAGAAGAGAGAGGATTCAAATAAATAAGATCAGAAATAGAAGAGGAGACATAACCACTGACCCTACAGAAATAAAGGAAGTAATGACAGGATACTATGAACAACTTTACACTAATAAATACAACAATGTAGATGAAATGGACAATTTCCTAGAAAGGCATGAAAACCAACTTTGACTCGAGAAGAAATAGATGAACTCAACAAACCAATCACAAGTAAAGAAATTGAATCAGTCATTAAAAAGCTTCCCAAAAAGAAAAGTCCAGGACCAGATGGTTTCACATGTGTATTCTACCAAACATTCCAGAAAGAATTAGTACCGATCTTGCTCAAACTCTTCAAAAAAATTGAAGAGGGGGGAAAGCTACCTAATTCATTCTATGAAGCCAAACTCACCCTCATACCAAAACCAGACAAAGATTTTACAAAAAAAGAAAACTACAGACCAATCTCTCTAATGAATATAGATGCAAAAATCCTCAACAAAATTCTAACAAATCGAATCCAGCAACACATTAAAAGAATTATACATCATGACCAAGTAGGAGTCATCATAGGTATGCAAGGATGGTTCAACATAAGAAAATCAATTAATGTAATACACCATATCAACAAAACAAAACAGAAAAATCACATGATCATCACAATTGATGCAGAGAAGGCATTTGACAAAACTCAACATCTTTTCCTGTTGGAAACACTTCAAAAGATAGGAATAGAAGGGAACTTCCTTAAAATTATAAAGGGAATATATGAAAAACCCACAGCTAATATCATACTCTATGGGGAAAAACTGAAAACTTCCCCCTTAAGATCAGGAACAAGGCAAGGATGTCCATTCTCACCAATGTTATTCAACATTGTGGGGGAAGTTCTAGCCAGGGCAATTAGACAAGAAAAAGAAATAGAAGGCATCCAAATTGGAAAGGAAGAAGTAAAACTATCACTGTTTGTAGATGATATGATACTATATGTCAAAAACCCTGAAAAATCCATAGTAAAACTACTAGAGCTGATAAACGAGTACAGCAAAGTGGCAGGTTACAAGATCAACATTCAAAAATCTATAGTGTTTCTATACACTAGTAATGAACAATCTGAGGGGGAATCAAGAAACAAATTCCATTTACAATTGCAACTAAAAGAATAAAGTATTTAGGAATAAATTTAACTAAAGATACAAAATATCTATGCAAAGAAAACTAAAAGAAGCTGTTAAAAGAAATCACAGAAAACCTAAATAGATGGAAGGGCATACCGTGTTCATGGATTGGAAGACTAAATATAGTTAAGATGTCAATTCTACCTAAATTGATTTACAGATTCAGCACAATACCTATCAAAATCACAACAACTTACTTTTCAGAAATAGAAAAACCAATAAGCAAATTTATCTGGAAGGGCAGGGTATCCCGAATTGCTAAAAGTATCTTGAGAATAAAACAACGAAGCTGGAGGTCTCATGCTGCCTGACTTTAATACATATTATGAAGACATAGTGGTCAAAACATCATGGTACTGGCATAAAGATAGATATATTGACCAATGGAATCGAATAGAATGTTCAGATATAGACCCTCTCTTCTATAGGCATTTGATCTTTGAGAAGGCAGTCAAGCCAACTCAACTGGGACAGAACAGTATCTTCAATAAATGGTGACTAGAGAACTGGATATCCATATGCAAAATAATGAAGAGCACCTGTATCTCACACCCTATACAAAAGTTAACTCAAAATGGATCAAAGTTCTAAACATTAGGTCTAAGACCATAAAACAGTTAGAGGAAAATGTAGAGAAATATGTTATAAATATTATAATTGAGACCTCCAGCTTCGTTTTTTTTCCTCAAGATACTTTTAGCAATTCGGGGCACCCTGCCCTTCCAAATAAATTTGCTTATTGGTTTTTCTATTTCTGAAAAGTAAGTTTTTGGGATTTTGATTGGTATTGCGTTGAATCTGTAAATCAATTTAGGTAGAATTGACATCTTAACTATATTTAGTCTTCCAATCCATGAACATGGTATGCCCTTCCATCTATTTAGATCTTCTGTGATTTCTTTTAACAGTTTCTTGTAGTTTTCTTTTATAAGTCTTTTGTCTCTTTAGTTAAATTTATTCCTAAGTATTTTATTCTTTTAGTTGCAATTGTAAATGGAATTCGTTTCTTGATTTCCCCCTCAACTTGTTCATTGCTAGTGTATAGAAACACTACAGATTTTTGAATTTTGATCTTGTAACCTGCTACTTTGCTGTACTCGTTTATTAGCTCTAGTAGTTTTGCTGTGAATTTTTCAGGATTTTTGACGTATAGTATCATATCATCTGCAAAAAGTGATAGTTTTGCTTCTTCCTTTCCAATTTTGATGCCTTGTATTTCTTTTTCTTGTCTAATTGCTCTTGCTAGAACTTCCAACACACGATGTTGAATAACAATGATGATAGTGGACATCCTTGTCTTGTTCAATCTAACTTCTAACTTCAGTTTTAGATAAGAGGTACTAATCATTTATAAATTATGTTTCCCTATTTCCCTCTTACAAATCTTGCAGTAGGACAAGCTAATCATAAGATGGAAGAGAGACTTAAGAAATACATGCTCCTGTGTGACCACAGCAATGGAAAACCCTTTCTCTCTTCTCTCTTAGGATCCTTTAACTTTATCTCTCAGCTGATCTATGCAAAGGTCTATTGGTTAGGCAACTAAATTTTCCCAAAACACAAAAGTGTCTTCACACTAACTATGCCTCATGTGTGACCACTGAGTGCTTGCAAAAATCAAGGAAACCTAGAGAACTGGTTCCATGCTCAAGCATCTTATAGCCAAAGCAGGAAAGAAAAGACAGGAACAAAAATAAATAATTAACCACCATAAAATCACATCTACATGGAACACAATAAAGTCCTAAGTATTATAATTTGATCATCTTGGATTGAAATCCTAACTGTACTGAAATTCTGAGTTTAGCTTGGGCAAGATATTTGACTGCACTTGAAAATCTTTAGTCTACATGGGAAGTCTAAAACACACTTCAAAGTTATTTGACAATTAAATAATGTTCTAGAAAGATATTTTCTAAGGAGCAGGTTCCCAATATGTAATAACCATCATCATATTTTTTTTAATTTACTTTTCTGTTGTTTGAGCCACATTCTCTTAAATGAGCCAAAACATGTTTAATCACCTTTGCAGACCTTTTCAATGCTATGAACCCCTGAGATGCTTAAAGAATCCAGTACACGGGGAAGAAGAATCAGTTATAATTTTCCAGGATCCACAGAGTACACCTTCATAGGTGGAGACAGTAAATTTGCAGGTAAATGTGCTCACACTGGGTGGAGTGAAATGGAATGTTTCTATGCTCATATCAGTGTTGGTTGCAAATGTAAGATCACAGGAATCATCCAACAGATGTTTTGGACATTTTTGGAAACACTTTTCTGACCTTATAGTTATGAGATACTCATTTGTAAATAAAATCTAAATCCTCTACATTTTGTTATATTGGTTATGAATTAAGAGCTATGTTCAAAAACAGAGGGAATCATGGAGTCCAGTAGCATCCTAATATCATATTACAAAGAGGTAGTTTAGTGGTTAAATAAGAAGGCTCTGGAAAAAAACATAAGTTACAGTGTAAAATTGATACTTATTAAACTTTAACTTGGCCATCTATAAATCACTTCTATTAAACTGTGAACCTACTTATAATGAGTATTGTAGGGAATAAATTAAATGATGTATGGGAAACACTAAGCCAGAACGTGACTCAAAGTGATGGAAACATTGCTTTGATATTTTTAAATGTTTTTATTGCATAAATATAATATATATACAAAGCAAAGAAAGAAAAAGCAATAATTTTCAGAGAACTCTTCACCAAGTAGTTTCAGGAAAGATCCCAGAGTTTTTCATGGACTGCCATAGTATCCTTTCAGAATTTTCATTCTAACTGCTCCAGAATATAGGAGGCTAGAAGGAATAAATTTTTTGTCATTACAACTGACCTTTTTTTCCTTTTTTGTGCTAAATAACATTTATACGAAAAATCAATAAATTTCAAAGCAAAGCCAAACAATTAGTTGTAGAACATATTTCAGAGTTTGGTATGGGTTACAATTCCACTCTTTTAGGTTTTTACTTCTAGCCTCTCTAAGATACTAGAAACTGAAAGAGCTATCAGTGTAATGATTCATCAATCACATTTGTTTGTTACACCATACCTTCTCATGTTTGGTCTTGATATCCCACTCTTTAAAGGTATTTGAACTATGGCTTTTTGAACTTATTCTTATCAGATTTTTATAATGATGAAATTTGGGGATCATTAAGAAAATCAAAGAATATTAGAATGAGGCAAGATCAAGACTGAGTTTGAATCCAGAATTTCACAGTCACACACAGTCACTTTTAAAATCTGTATGGTTATATAGTTCTCTTCAAGAATCAAAGCTACCGGAACACATTTCAGAAGTTTCAGATACTTTCATCTAGCCACTTCAATACCCCATAAACTAAAAATGAATATCTATATGATGCAAAAGAATAACTTCCAGAATATCCTGTTGCCTCCATTTGAAATCTTCCCACCATTGAGATTTTATTTTGTCTCATTTCTCTCAGAGAGTTCACTTGCACAGTTGGCTTAGAGAAAAAGACCACATCTGAGCAACAAAAGAGATTTTCTGAGGGTGACTCTTAGGCATAATTATAAGTAGGCTTAGCTTGTCCTTTGCAGGAAGAAGATTCATAACTTATTAAGATTGGGTGCTTAATCTGTTGAATTGGTTGTCTCTATTGCTTGTAAGAATATCAGGAATTCCCCAGATGGGGAAGTTTAATATTTCCATTTTTTTCTCCTCCGGCCCCCAAGAGGATTTTGCAAATGCATCTTAATTCTCGGTTGAAATTACTCTGGGATATATTAGGGCATCACACCTACCTTTTAAAACAGCAAGAACTCAAACCCTATGCAAGATACCATATAATTAATGTGTTCCTTTAATCCTCCAGAGGTCACAGTTTGAAAATGTGGGCCATATCATCCTTTACCAAGTTTTATGGTTCACATCATTCCTATCCAGATCAGCTTCATTCATATCTCTAGACAAGGTCTGATCACTTCTTCAGCTTTTAAATTGTTCCTGAAGGGGTAATGGTGACTTTTGGAGCTCAGTGCTCAAAATCTGAGTATCAGGTGTCACATAAATATCTGATTTTCAGAGAACAACCAGTTTGTATACCAAGAGGTCATTATCACAGAATTTAGAAATATCACTTACAACTCCTAAATATATGTGAGTGTTGTAAGTATTTATAATCTAGGAGCCTTTACAACAGTACCAAACCTATAATCCATTCTCTCAAATTCAATTCTCTGAAATTATATCTTATAGTTGGTCCATATCAGGCCTGATAGTATTTTCATTTTGTTTCTGACGTATTCAAACTACTGCCCTAAAAGTTCATGCACTAATTTGTATGCTTCACAACTTCATTCATTCTTGCAGTCACTCAGTATTTCATTGTATGTAAACACCACAGTTCCCCTTCCATTTCTCAGTCATTGTACTCTTAGGCCACCACCATCCATTGAGAATCATTAACACTGCTGCCATAAACAGCAGTGTGCAAATGTCCATTCCTGTCCCCACTCTCAGTTCAAACAGGAATATACCTCACAATGGTGTTCCCACACAATATGATAACCCTATGCCTAGCCTTTTGTGAAGACACTGCACTGCACTCTGGAGGGGCTGCACCTCTCAGCTTCACCACCAACAGTGAATAGGTACATCTCTTTCTCCACATCATTTTCTCTAGCACTTGCTTGTTCAGGTTCATTTTTTTTGCATGGGCAGGCACCAGGACTCAAACTCAGGACCCTCTCTCTGTTCATTTTCAAACAATTTTATTCACACATCATACAATTCAACCTAAGGAAATACAAGTGTCTTTGCCACCATAATGTCAAGGAAGACAGTTCCTTTTCTTCTGCATAGAACCAACACCCCACCCCCATGCCCCCTGCCTGTTGACATTTAATTTTGGCAGAATGCTTTTGTCACATTCAGTGGAAGCATATTACAATGTTACTGCTGACTATAGACCCTAGCTTGCATTGATTATACATATTCCTGTATACCATCCACTTTCAAACCCTTCCAATGTTGACATTGATTTGTTCTCTCTCAGAAAAACAGTTTTATATTTGTGCATTGTATTGCCATTATTGTTTCCTCTAGATGGTCCTAAGTTATACCATCTCAGTCTTTATCCTCCACCTTTCCTCCTGGTTTCATTTCTGCCCCCAGCCCTTTTCCCTCAGCCATACTCACATTCAACTTCATTCAATATACTTATATTACTGTGCTATGATCAAGTAGTATTTTGCTATCCATTTCTAAAATGTTGTAGTCAGTTCTGTTTCACCATCTCTAGTCTTTTAGCATCAAATGCCTAATCTCAACCCTCTTTCTATGTCCTCATAATCTGTATAAAACTCTCAAGGTTCAGTCATTAATATTAGTTCATTTTAATGAGACTATACAGTATTTGTCCTTTGTTTCTGGCTAATTTCACTCATATCATCAAGATTCATTCACATCATAAATGTTTCATGACTTTATTCTGTTTTATTGCTATTATAGTGTTCCATTGTATGTGTGTATCCACAGGTTCTTTACTCACTCTTCTTTTGATGGTCATTTGGGCTGTTTCAATCTCTTGGCAATCATAAATAATGCTGCTATAAACATCTGTCTGCAAATGTCCACTTGTTTTCTTACCTTCAGTTCCTCTGAATATATACCTAGTATTAGGATTATGGGATCATATGACAATTCTATACTTAGCTTCCTGAGAAACCATCAAACTGCCTTTCAGAGCAGTTGTAACATTCTACATTCCCACAACAGAGGATAAAGGCACTTCTCCACATTCTCTCCAGCACTTATTGTTTTCTATTTTTTTGTTAATAGCCATTCTCTTGGGTATGGGATGATGTCTCATTGTAGTTTTGATTTGCATTTCTCTAATAGCCAGTGAAGGTGAGTGTCTTTTCATGTGCTTCTTAGTAATCTGTTTCTCTTCTTCTGAAAAGTGTTTGTTCATGTCATTTGCCCATTTTTAAAATGTGTTGTTTGTATTTTTATTCTTGAATTGAAGAATCTCTTTACATATTCTGGATAGTAAACAATTATCTGATATGTGATTTCCAGATATAGTCTCCCATTGCATAGGCTTCCTTTTTACCTTCCTGACAAAGTTCCTTGAATGCATTTCAAGGAAGTTTAATTTTGAGAAGTTTTCATTGATCTATTTCTGTTTTCAGTACTCCTGCTTTGAGTGTAAAGTCTTAGAAATCATCTTCTATTACAACATTTATAAGATATTTCCCTATAGTTTATTTGAACAGTTTTAGCACTTTATCTCTAATGTTTAAATCTTTGATCCATTTTGAGTTCATTTTTCTATAAAGTATGAGTCATGGATCCTTATTCATTCCTTTACACATGAATATTCAGTTCTCTAAGCACTATTTATTGGAGAAGCTGTTCTGTCCCAGGTGGGATGGCTTGACCACTTTATCAATTTATGATCTGTGGATCAACTGATCTATGAATGAGGAGGTCTATTTCTGAAAACTCAGTTTGATTCTGTTGGGCAATATATCTATCATGATGCCTGCACCATGATGTTTTGACCACTGTAGTTTTTTCTTTCTTTCTTTCTTTTTTATTACCACTGTAGTTTTGAATATACTTTAAAGTCAGGTAAAGTGAGACCTCCCACTTCACTTTTCTTTCTCAATACATTTTTAGCTGTTCTGGGCATCCTGCCCTTCCAAATAAATTTGGTTATTAGTTTTTCTATTTCTGCAAAGTAAGTTATTGTGATTATAATTGGTATTGCACTGAATCTACAAATAATTCAGGTAGAATTGACATCTTAACTATATTTAGTCTTCCAGTCCATGAACATGGGTTGCCCTTCCATTCGTTTAGGTCTTTTGTGATTTCTTTTAGCATTTTCTTGCAGTTTTCTGTGTATAGGTCTTTTCTATTCTTGAAAGTTAAATTTATTCCTAAATATTTTATTCTTTTGATTGCTACTGTAAATGGATTTTTTTTCTTGTTTTCCTCCTCAGATTGTTCATCACTTGTGTATGGAAGCTTTACTGTTTTTGGAGTGCTGATCTTGTAAACTGCCACTTTACTGTACTCACTTATCAGCTGTAGCATGTTTGCTGTAGTTTTTTCAGGATTTTCAACATATAGTATCAGTCACTGCAAACAGTAAAGTTTTACTTCTTCCTTTCTGATTTTTTTTCCTTGTCTAATTGCTTTGGTTTGAACTTCCAGCACTATGTCAAATAACAATGGTGACAATGAACATTCTTGTCTTGTTCCTGATCTTAGAGGGAAAGTTTTCAGTCTTTCCCCATTGAGAATGATGTCAGCTGTGTGTTTCTCATATATTCCCTTTATCATGTTCACATTCTTTGAAGTATTTCCATCATGAAAGGATGCTGAATTTTGTCAAATGCCTTACCTGCCTCAATTCAGATGATCATGTGTTTTTTTCATATTTAACTGGCTGATATGGTGTATTATGTTATTTTTTGTGTGTTGAGCCAGACTTGCATAATAAGAATAAATAACACTTGGTCATGGGACGTAATTTTTTAAATATGTTGCTGGATTCAATTTGCAAGTATTTTTTGAGGATTTTTGCAGCTATATTCATTAAAGTGTTTGGTCTGTAATTTTATTTCTTGTAGTACTTTTCTCTGGATTTGGTATTATGGTGATGTTTTCTTCATATAATCTGTTAGGTAGCTTTCCTTCCTCTTCAATTTTATTTGGATAGCATATTGTCTAATTCAATTTCTATAACCTGTTTGCTTGAACATGATAATTATGTAATCTATAATAGGACATGAGATCTTGTTGGTTTATACAGGCTAGTGTGTTGCCTTGCTATAACCCAGAGTAATTTGGGCCAAGAATAGCAAAATATTTGTAAAGTCCCCTTGTAGGAATGGGTGAAAAAGAGGAAATATTAACTGTATCCCACTGAGGAATCCCTGATATTCTTGCAAGTATTCGAGACAACCAATTCAATAAGCTTAGCTCTCAACCTTGCTGTTTTCCCCTATGAAACTTACTTTTTAAAAGAAGAAGCTATGTCTACTTATAATTATGCTTAAGAGTCATCCCCAGAGAACCTCTTTTGTTGCTCAGATGTGGCCTCTCTCTTTCTCAGACAAGTTTGTAGGTGAACTCACTGCCTCTTCTTTATGTGGGCCATGACTTCCAAGTGTGTAAATCTTACTGGCAGCATGGCACCTGACTTCTAAGGATCAGTGAGGACCCAACATCATTGGAATGAGAAAACATTCTTGACCAAATGGCAGAAGAGAGATAAAATAAAGTCACAGTTGCTGAGAGATTTCAAACAGAGTTGAGAAGCTATACTGGCGATTATTTTTATACATTTATAGACATCTCTTTTCCATTTATGATGTATTGAAGGGGCAAGAGGGAAGCACCCAAAACTATTGATCTGTGTTCCAGTAACCTTCATTCTTAATGAATACTGTATAACTAGGTAACATTTATAAGTGACTGTGAGGTTGGTAGAACTTGAAACATATGTTTCTTTTTCCAACATATGAACATATGAGCTTATAAAATAAGGATAAAAATAAATAATGTGTGAGATAAAGGGTAAAAATTTGGTAGATTGATATACTGCATGTCAATGAGAGGGAGGAGTATGGGGTATGGTATGTATGATTGCTTTTTTTTTTCTTTCATTTCTTTTCCTGGAGTAAGGCAAATATTATAAGTAATGATCATGGTGAATGATACACAACCATGAGATGATATTATGTTCCACTGATTGCATAATATTGTTGGACTGTATGTGTATGGATCTTTCTCAAAATTTTTTTTTAATTTTTGAAGAGTTTGAGTATGATTGGTACTAAGTCTTTCTTTAATACTCAGTAAAATTTTACCTGTAAATTCATCTGGTTCTGAAATTTTCTTTTGTATTTTTTGGAACTTATTGATGACTGATTCAATCCTTTTACATCTGATTGGTTCCTGAGGGCATCTTTATCTTATCAAGTCAATATGACTATTCATTAGGAAAACAAAACAATCAAAATACTTATTCACCAAGCCATAGTGCCTGAAATTCATGAGGCAAACACTAACAACACTGATGGGAGAAGTAGATACATCCACCATAATATTTGGAAGGTTCAAGTTCATGCTCTTATCAATGGATAGAACATCTAAACAGAGGATCAACAAGGAAACAGAGGTTTTGAATAACATGATAAATAAACTAGATTTAACAGATATTTACAGAAAATTACACCCCACACAGAAAGGTACATATTTTTTCCAGTGCTCAAGGATCATTCTCAAGAATAGATCATATGCTGTGTCACAGAGCAAGACTCAATAAATTTAAAAATATTGAAATTATACAAAACTCTTTCTTAGATCATAATTGAATGAAGGTGGAAATCTATAAAAGGCAGAGGGCCAGAATATTCACAAATATATAACGTCCAAACAACGCACTCTTAAACAACCAGGAGGTCAAGGAAGAAATTGCAAGACAAATCAGGAAATATCTCAAGGTAATTGAAAATAAAAACACAACATATCAAAATTTTTGGGATGCAGCAAATGCAGTACTGAGAGGGAAATTTATGACATTAAGTGGTTGTATTAAAGAAAAAGAAAGAGCAAAAATCAATGAATAAGACAATTTCTGGGTAAAGAGAGACACCTCTTCATGAGTCCTACAACTAGAGTATAAGCTGTCCACCAAATGAAACAAGTATCCTATGAAAGGTACAATGTAAAATATCAGCGCTTGCCTAAAACCAGAAAATTCCTCTTGGTTTTAGGAATTAGAATTGCTCACATTTAGAAGTAATGAAGAAAAGGGGTTCAATTGATCCAGGAACTCTAGTATTGTATTGCCTTCAACACCAGATGGTTTCTTGTACAAAAATTACAGTCCTGCCTCATGTAAAATCTTATCTTCCTGAACCTGATATTTCAGGAAAAAATCGTGACGTGTAATGGCCACAGTGCAGATATTTTTAACTAGTAGTAATATTTTTGAGATATGCAACAGTGTTGATTTTGTTATACAGCCATGTTTGTCATTTAGTTTTAATTCTAGTAACCTATAGACAACCTACAATTTCCCCTTTTAACTAGATTTGCATATGTGATTCAGAGCTGTTAATGACATTCACAAAGTTGGACTATAATCACCACCAACCATTACCAAAACTTTACAATCAACCCCAGTAGAAATTCTGCATGCTCTGCCAGACCCTATTCACCTATATTCTAAATTATTACTCTGAATTTGCTCATTCTAATTATTTCACATTAGTGAGATCATGTGATATTTGTCCTTTTGTGCCTCTCTTACATTACTTAACATGATGTCTTCATGGTGAATCCATATTGTCCCACAAATCAGGGTGGGACACTTTCTAGACAAGTTAAAATCTATTCACAGAAAGCCATTAACCCCTAACTTATGTCTCTTTACTCTTGGTTTTTGCACAGTGTTGATATGTATGGCTCATTTCTTCCAGATCTTAACAGTTTAAAAGCAAAAATTGAGAAAGTTATGAAATAATGAGGAAACCGTGAGGCAGGCACAGATACCATAGAAAAATAGAAGCTTTCAATCATTCATTCTTTTCCTCATTCTCTTTTACTTTCTTTTTTGCTTCCTCATTTCAAAAATATATTTTTGATAATCTAGTTAATACCAGAGCTAGATATACATGGATAAATATAACAGACATTTTTTATGATCTCAGATAATTTGCATACCAGTAGAAAGTTGCACTAAAGTGAACACACTGGCTCCAGAAAGTTTGTAGATTCTTAGGAAGACAGTTTTGAAACAAGAAGATGAAGTTATTATTACACAAAATATCTTATTTCAAATAGTATTGAATATATTAAAATATAGTATAATAATAATTAAATAAATTTTAATATTGAATATTATTTAATATGTTTGATTCCTGTATTTTTAGTAAAATCACGTCTTTTCAAATCTAATAATTCTCTGAACTCATAGAATAAAATTTCCAAAATAGGAACGTCATGGATAAGGGAAGGATGGAAAAGAAATAAGGAGAAAGAAACAAAGACACAGACTTGTTTTCATCAAGAACAGCAGAAAAGTGTTTTACTGAGGTCCTTTCTAAATCCTCCAAAGAGCTGTTTAGAAGTTCTCAAGTAAATAAGAGCTATTTTAATGTTTTTTAGGAGTGATGAAAATCCAACAAATGATAATAACACTTAGTTTCTAGTTGACACACATCATAGTGCACTATCAGGGGTTATATACCTAGTGGTAACAGAAACAGTAATGGATGCCTAACTCCACCAACCACCAGTGGAGAGGTCTAATGCAACTCACTTCATCAATCTCTGCCTTACTTTCCTTGCCTATCCTCCTTCCTGGGGCAAGTGTAGCACTCAAAATCTGTTAACTAGTATTGTTATGCATTTTATT